>NC_064817.1:108966754-108991754 GCF_023721935.1 Panthera uncia | reverse complement strand
CGGGGGAGGGGTAGAGAGACAGCGGAACACAGACTCTGAAGCAGGCTCCAGGCTCTGAGCTGTCAGCAGAGATTAATTAATTGATTAATTGTTTAATCAATTGATTAATTGATCAATTTAACTGATTAGTTGATTAATTGTAACAAGGACTTTGAAGTCAGACAGCCGGGGCTGAAATCCCAGTGAAGCTCCTTATAAGCTACGGAACTCTGGGCAATTTATTTATCCCCTCTGAACTGCAATTTTCTCACGTGTAAAATAATAGGGTAACCGAAGATCATAAAAACGAATTCTGTAAATAATCTTGCACAGTGCTTGACACATAGGGTCCCAATGAATATCACTTCTATGTCGCCTTGGATTTCTCGGAAAAAGAATTTAGGATGATCAGTTCATCTTATAAGTGTCAGCTAAGATTTTTTTTCAATTTTTTAACGTTTATTTATTATTGAGAGACAGAGAGAGACAGAGCATGAGCATGGGAAGGGCAGACACAGAATCTGAAGCGGGATCCAGGCTCTGAGCTGTTAGCACAGAGCCCGATGTGGGGCTCGAACTCACAAACCGCGAGATCACGACCTGAGCTGAAGTCAGACGCTTAAAGGACTGAGCCACCCGGGTGCCCCTAAAATTTTTAAGGGGGAAAACACATTTAAAAAATATGCACGTACTGGGGCACCTGGGTGGTTCAGTCGGTTGAGCATCCCACTTCAGCTCTGGTCAGGATCTCGCAGTTCATGAGTTCAAGCCCCACATGGGGCTGGCTGCTATCAGCCCGGAGCCTGCTTCAGATCTTCTGTCCCTCTCTCTCTGCCACTCCCCTGCTCACATGCTTGTTCTCTCTCTCTCTCTCTCTCTCTCTGTGTGTGTCTCAAAAATAAGTAAACATTAAAAAAATATGCATGTATCTGAAAATGTCTGTTTGAATGCTTTTCCTTACTCCCTACGGTGTTCTGGGACTTTTTTAATTCACTTTTGCTTTCTCTTTGTTGCATTTTACAAGGCAACTTTAGTGTCTTTAGGGAAAAGATCCCTGGACTTTCTAATCAGAACACCTAGCGTCCCAATTCTGTTGTCATTACTCAGGAGATACTGAGTAAGAATCTTATCCTCTCTAAACTTCAGCTCTCTTCTTTGTAAAAGGAAATTGATAGCACCCCCCTTCCCAACATCTCTTGTATACGATAAAGCCCCATGTACATGCAAAGCAGTATCTGGTTCTAGATGCTGTCATTTATTTATAGATCCCTATCCGCCTATTTTCTTTCTATTTCTATCTATTTTCTGCCCTAGAATCTTAGGTTTATAATAGTCTTGGTATTAATCCTCATATCCTTTGGAAGATAAAGTTTCTCTGTAAGCATTCAAAGCCTTTTTGCCACTCTGCTATTAATCTCCGTTGTAAAAAGGGGTAAAATAAGGCAGAGAACATAAATGCAATTTGGCAAAATCATCCAGCAAGTTACAGGCAGGTTTGTAGAGAAAAAAAAAAGTTGTTTAGTTAGGAAAAAGGCAACAGGAAAACATCGTCCTTGAACCCAGGAGCAAACTGATCTTTTAAAAATTACACTAAATCGGGGCGCCCGGGTGGCTCCGTCGGTTAAGCCCGCAAATCTTGACTTCAGCTCCGGCCATGATCTCAGAGTTTGTGGCTTCGAGCCCCACGTCAGGCGCCATGCTGACAGCGCTGAGGCCGCTTGGGATTCTCCCTCTCTCCCCCTGTCTCTGCCCCTCCCCTACTCCCTCTCTCAAAATGAATAAACCTTAAAAATTACGTTAAACTGTAAAATATCATCTGAAAAACAAATGCCAGAGAATACTGGTTTCATACTTAGATACGAAAAAAAAATAATTTGCCTGGAGCCCCAACCACAGCAGCTGGGTTTTAGGTCAAAATTCATTACCACGCATGTACACCAGCCACTGTTTTCTTGTCCTTTTCAATACGACCAAATGCCATTATCACAGAAAGGAGTTGAATAGGTCCTTAGGATCTGTAATGGGATCTGAACAGCACTTTAACCAGCATCATCCTTCTCCAAGGTCCAAGGCAATTCCCAACAATTCAAGACCAGTTTACGTGCCGGTGCTGTGTTCTAAGTTCGCTGCTCTTTTGAGAAAATTCAGCTCAAGGGGCGCTTGCGTGGCTCAGTTGGTTAACCACCCAACTCTTGATTTCGGCTCAGGTCATCATCTCACAGTTCGTGAGTTCGAGCCCCGCATCGGGCTCTGTGCTGACAGAGCGGAGCCTGCTTGGGATTGTCTCTCTCCCTCTCTCTCTGCCCCTCCTCCACTCACTCTCTCTCTCTCTCTCTCTCTCAAAATAAACTTTTATAAAAGAAAATTCAGCTCAAGAACCGCTCATAAGACAGTATAGTCTAAGATTATCTTTATCTGCTGAAACGTTTGTAGTTTTATTATTACCTGTACTTGGACACCAAAATAAAGATATAAAGGTAACATTCTGTATTTGTACAATTGACGTTTTCTTCATCACTTAAAATCACCAAATTTACTTAAGATTTGAAGTGGGAAAGTTGTAAAAAGCACTACAGCTGGGAAAACACAGGTTTCCTCTTTCTTTTCGTTTTTCTCTCTCAGAGCCCCAAATCCCAGAAGAGTATTTGGTAAAAGTGGAGGTCCCTGTACTTTGCTGCCAGTCTGGAACTGGAAGGGAATTTGTAGCTCCAAAGACAGGTCTGTGGGTGTAGGATCGGACTCTGCCTTCAGTGGGAGGGGAGAAAGACAGTAAAGGTAGCATGGATTGTAGACAACCTATTTTTTGGCAATGAAGCTCTTAGCCTCGCCGGCCATGCTTTGAAAAGGATGAATCCAACCCCGTGTTATATAGCAGGCCTCTAAAACACCCCAGGGTGCTGCTATAACCCTTTCTTCCTACATGCCGTTTTAGGTCAGGTTCCCTGGGAAACAGACCCTGAGACGAAAATTTGCACGCGGAACATTTATGAGGGGCACGCTGTCAGGACTGGGCAGAAAGAGAAGGATGACGCGTTGGCAACGGGAGTCTCGAACGATCCCAAACGTTGCTCTTGAGTCAGGGTGGCCCTCCAGGATTGTCCTGAACTAAGGCAAGAGGGTCCTGCCTTTATAAAGCTGCATCAGGGGCGCCTGGGTGGCTCAGTCAGTAAAGCATCTGACGCTTGATTTGCGCTCAGGTCGTGAGCTCACGGTTCAGGATATCGAGCCCGGCGTCGGGCTCTGTTCTGACAGCACAGAGCCTGTTTGGAATTCTCTCTCCCCCCTCCTCCCCGCTCGCGTTCGTTCTCTCTCTCCCCCTCTCTCTCAAAAATAAATAAACTTAAGAAATTATAAAAACATAAAGCCGCACCAGCCGCTCCCTGGATGCAGGCTGCCCCAGGGATGGAGCCAGAACCTTAGGTGATCGCCTGCTCCTTTTGCTGAGGGGAAATTCATCATGGGGTGAAGAGACATTCCCCGAGTTCGGGGAGTCGCCTGTACTCCGTCACAGCTGGCGAACGAGTGCCTTAGTCCTTACCGGTCCCTCATCTGGGCTACAGAGTACAAAGGGATTAGCATCTGGTGCTATAGAGCAAGTTACTCCACATTTTAGAGGCTCCAAACAATAATAATCATTTATTATCTCTCAGCCTTTCTTATGGGTCACGAATCGGACAGAGCATGGCGGGACCTCAGGCCAAACCTGGGCCCCGGTGCTAAACGCATTGGAACACTTGTCCACTCCCTCGTCGGATACTTAGTGGCGGGTGTTTTGCTAGGGGCCCGCGACTGTTTGAGCAGAATACCGCACGCGTGGCCTCTCCACGTAGCCCGGGCTTCCTCACAGCACGATACCTGGGCTCCAAGGGCAAAAGCAGACTCAGGATCAGAATATTCATTCCAATGACACATTCGTGGACTGGGGTAACGAGCACCGAGTGAACCCACGGATGGAGTGCACCTAGGCGAGCTATGCCTGGGCCAGGACGCCGCTGATGACCCGGCCCACCCATCCCTCACTCCCACACAGGAGCCACGATGACACTTCCGGTATCCGGGTACCAACGCCAATCGATCCTAACCATCCTCCAAGAACTCGGGGACTCCGTTTTCCCCACCGCGTAGTTTCTCAGGTAGACGGTCTTAAGTCCCTTCAGGGAAGGACTGGAGGCCACATGACAGAGTTTTCTCCTTGCCTCGGTGTCAGATCTGAGAACAGGTTCAGGGCTGGAGACTCTGTAGAGAGTAGTGGTTTTTTCACCGGAGAGGCTTCCCTTTCTGAAGATCCATTTCTTTATCTTTATTTTTATTTGGTTGTAACACTAAGCGGAAAACCTTGCTGGCTTCTCATCTACCTACGTGTTCCATTTACCAGCTCTCTGCGGGTCAGGACCCCTGGAGGGCCACTCTGACATTGCTGTTCATTACAATAATTGCATCCACTTCGCTCCTGAGAGCGAATCACTGACACCCAGCCCCTATTACGTCCAGATCTTACCATCCCCTTTGCCATCAAGTAGCCCAAGTTTATTATAGCAGTTCCTACTGTCAGCCCTGGTCTGCACGGGACAGCCAATAAGCTTCTCAGGATTGGTGGTACCCCTCTCACCAGCACGTTCTTCATTGCTTTGGGAAATGGGGCGTCCTTCTTGCCCAAGATATTTGACCGGTGGGGGCGGTTTTCCCGTTTCGCAGTGTGTTCCCTTTCATCGGCATGACCAATTCTGGAGACTTCTGGTTCCCTCTTCCACCATCTTCCACGTAATTGCTAGCATTTTGATTTCACTTGGTGTTGGACGGTCGCATTTCCCAAGCTTCGAAGAGTCCTCCTGGCAGCATGTTAGCTCTACCCTCTAGGGTCTTTGACGGAGTAAGTCCTACATCATGGGAAAGTAATCTTATGGCAGTAAGTTCTCATTTATCCAACTTTATGTCTTGCACCTCTCGACGCGGCACACTTAGGATCCAGTACCATAGTAAAACCTTGGTTTGCGAGCATAATGCGTTCCAGAAACATGCTTGTAATCCAAAGCACTCGTATGTCAAAGCGAAGTTCAAGAACCATTGGGTCAGTCGTGATCATGTGACGTTCGGCCTCACGTACTACTCGCATTGCAAGACAGCCCTCATTTATCAAGTTCAAATTCATTAGAAATGTTTGCTCGTCTTGCGGAACACTCGCGGACCAAGTTCCTCACGAACCGAGGTTTTGCCATACTTCCCTGGCTCCTGCTAACACCTGTTGAATAGGTCCTGTGGCTCCCTTGGTATATACAGTCATGTTCCTTCCTTAAGAGGCCTGGCGTGTCCACAACTGGGTGATGTGACTTAATTTTAAGTCATGGGCCTGGGATCCTTATAATTATGCCCTGGCCTTGATCCTCCACTTTCTCTACCTTTCAGCTGAAAGACATGAGAGTCTCTTCACACGCTGCCAAGGATATTTGGCATCCACACTCCACCTTAAATCAGCTCCTGGCCCTCATTAGCCTTTCATTGTCTTTGTCAAAAGCATTGAGAGCATCTCGGAAAAGCCATCCAATTCCCCAGTCCTTATAATTCCCACTTCACCCGAACACTCAAATGCACAAGATACTGCTCCTGCCGGTGTCTTCACGTCCTCTGGGTATCACATCCCAGTTCACCAATGATAAAAGTCTCAATAATGTCACAGCTACAGGATGCCAAAAGTTGTTAGAATTCCACCTACCACCAGCGAAATGGTCTCCATTTGAGCTCGTTGGTGCGTAATCCACTTCCAAAATTCGGTTTCAGAGTTTTCTTCCTAGAACCAAGTCTTAAGTCAGAGTCCTTGGGAAATACACTCTGACATGGAATCTGTATACAGGAGTCTTGGAGGGTAGGGGGAGTTCTCTCAGAATAACGCCTTTAAGAGAACTGGGGAAACAGGATTGGATGCAGGAAGATCATGAACTACCGAGCAGTTGCAAGAGGCTTCAGCCAATCCCACAGTGGGTTATAGAGTTGGGATGGCCCTTCAAAGTTGTCCTGAACTGGGGCAAGGGGACTGGGTCCCGTAGTCCTACATCAAGTCTTTAGATAGGAGCTGTTCGCCAGAGGAAGGGCATAAGGCTGGGTGATGTGGTTCCCTTGAGATGAAGCCAGATCCTGGAGAGGGACTCAGCTGTGAGACCTCAGTAGCCAGCACTCCGAGCTAGCACTGAATGGGGTGTTTAGGGCACATCATAATAGCCACTGCAATCCCTCTCCTCTCCTCCTTGGGTTAACGGTGGCGGTGATGTGAAATTGTGGCAAAGGAGTAGTAAATATGGTAGTTAGTTGGAGGGGTTGTTTCACAGTAAATGACTCTCCACTATCGTCATGTTGGCCATGGTTCTCTTAGAATTCGACAGATGAGGTAGGAAAGAGGATAGTCAGGCAAAGTTGCAAGAGTCTCCTTGGGAAACTTAGCACTGCTTAGCATTTCGTTCATGGCGGGTGGAATACTAACACCTTTTGGCATGCCATAGCAGTGAAGTATCTAAGACTTTTATCCGTTGTCGACCTCAACTGCAATTTGCCCTGTGGTATTCCTGGTATATGTCACTAACACAGAAGGAAACTCTTACCTGGAATTAAGAGCATATCCGTCTGCATTATTCAGGTCACTTATTAATCCAATTTCCCTTTTTTGCATCAATTCTTTGTATAATAGTGCCTGCTACATAGCATTCATTCATTCATTTATTCAACAATACTGATTGCATACCGACTATAATTCAGAAACTGTTCTAGGTGCTGGGGATACCATAACTAGCAAGGTAGACAGTCCCTGTCCTCATGGAAGGTATATTCTAAAAAAAATTTTTTAAGGCTTATTTATTTTTGAGAGTGAGAAGACAGAGCACAAGCCAGAGAGGGGCAGAGAGAGAGAGAGAGAGAGGGAGACACAGAATCCGAAGCAGGTTCCAGGCTGAGCTGTCAGCACAGAGCCCGACGTAGGGCTCGGGCTCATGACCTGTGAGGCCATGACCTGAGCCAAGGTCGGACGCCTAACCAACGGAGCCATCCGGGTGCCCCTCTGAGATGGTTTTTGAGCCAAGACCCACATGATGAGAAGACAGGATAACCAATACGAAGGCTTTGAGTTACAAATGAACTTGGCCATGTTTGAGAGTCCAAAAGAAGCCCACTGTGGCTGGAGCTTAGGAAACAGAGGGGAAAATCGTAGAAAATGAGATTGGAGGGTAGGCAGAGAGCAGATTACACAGGGCCCTGGAGGCCACAGTAAATAATTTATTCTATGACTAAGGACAATGGCAAGACAATAGCGAATTCTGAGCAGAGGAGTAACGATCTACCTTCCGTTTTAAAAGAATTACTCTGGCAGCTGTGTATAAAATAGGCTACATGGGGTCAAGAATAGAAACAGTTAAAAAATGATGGCAGTAATTCGGGAGAGAGATGATGGCGGCTTGGACTAGGACAGTGGCTGTGGAGATGGTGAGAAGTGGTCGGACTCCAGATATATCTCAAAAATAGAGCCCAAAGAACTCGCCAAAGGATTAGATGTAGGACGTGAGAGAAAGAAAGGACTTGTATTAGCAACACTAGAGTTAGGGTCGAACGGTCACGTGAGTGATTTGGACAGTAAGTGGGTTGGGGGGAGAGATTACCGAGAGCCAAATCAGGAAGGTTTCAGTCCTAAAAGGGAAGTGTATGTGTGTGTGTGTGTGTGTGTGTGTGTGTGTGGAGTAAGAAGAGTACAGAGTTACAGAAACCTAGGGAGTCATTTCTCTTAGTGAAGATGGTCTGGTTGAAATTGACCTCTAGGATTGGCCAAAGCCAATGTTTTCTATTTTGACTGAGGAGGCCTTCACTTGGCCCAACTACTGGAGCTGGCGAACTCAGGCACGTCCCTTTTTGGTGGCTTTCAAAGCAGCGGTGGTTGTCACAGCACCTCAAGCTGTTCTTAAGCGGGAGGCGGCAGCTGGGGGGGTCCCCACGCACGGTGCCGATGTAAGAGGAGAGCGAGGGCAAACCCAGTCGCGGCTGGGCTAACACGTCTGCCCGTTCGAGGCCCTCGTGCACGGGCAGAAGCAAAGCCAACCCACAGGTGCGGGGCTGGAGCACTGTTGATTGCCTTTGTGGCACCGGCCACGGACAAGTCCTTCACGCGTGCTCCCAGACTCAGTGGCACTTGCAAGTTGATGTGAAGTTAAGTGCTGACACATAACACAGAAGTGTGAATGTTAGAACATTCTGGGATTTCAAAGCAGCACCTGACGGGAGAGTGTGTAGGAAGCAGGCACTCACCATCCCACCTGAGAAAACGGGGGTCGAAGAAGGGAGGAAGGTTTTTACAAAGTCAAAGAGAGTTTGCACATTTTGTAGCGCGCTGTAGTGTATGTAATTTGCCTCTTCAAGGCGGCTGTATCCCAGGAACTGATGTGTCTCGTTCATTGTCAGTGGAGTGACTGCCTAGAGCAGGTGCTCAAGAAATACGGTGGGTGAAAAGAGAGCTCCCCTCGACTTGTTAGAAAGGATGCTGCCTGCTTCGTGAATCACTTAATAAAGCCAATTAGATCTTTATAGCAAATACTGTGGATAAATGAATGAACAACCGAACCTAAATCAACCTCAGCCTCCCTGCCAACTGAGTCACGCTGCACACATTTGCTCTCGGCAAAGGCACCACCCAAGTTCCAACTCCGATTCTTGCGTTTGGTCCCTGGGACACCATCACACTCCAGTAAACGGAGGGAGGAAACCAGCCCAATGGCTGGTTTGACTGGTTTTCTTTCCACTCAGTTGCCTAGTCTTTTGTCCGAATGGACAGAACAAAGAAATAAAAACAAAATAAATGCAAACGCATGCTGGTGTCCGATAGATGTAATTCCGGCCGTGTCTTGAGCGGGAACCACCGGCACGATCACCGGAGGCTAAACAGTGGGGTAAGAATGGTCCTTTGAGTCACCTCGGGGGTGGGGGTAGGGAACAGCCACATCCGTTGTTTGATGTCATGAGTTCAAAATACCCAACTGATTGACTCACTTTTTCACTACTTATATCGCCAGGGCTCTTGTATAATCAGCGTCCTCTCTCTCCGTAAGGTAGCAGGTTATTTTCACCTCTCGAATGCCCCCCTTTTAAAGGCGACAAATATTAGACCCCTGAAGTCATTCCTGTTCGGAGATTTTCTCCTCTACGCCTCTCCAACCCTTCTCTGCACCTCCCCCTACTTTGGCAGCTGTGTGACCCCCAAAGATTTTCTTTCTAATCAGGGCTGAGATTCGTGTGCAATTTTTTGAGGAGCCAGGCATGGGGCTGTCTGTATTAGCGAGCGTTTTTTTTTTTCCCCCGGCCAGTCCTGATTGGATGAATTAAAGGTTTCCGCAGACTTTCCCAAGTGCCAACTGCTTGAGCTAAACAATGACACCAAATGACACTGCATATCAGACAAAGACGCATCAGGAGGAGGGACAAGATGACGTTGATGTCACGGAGCCCTGCTTCAACTGGGGGCCAAAGGCTAGGCACCGTCTTCATATTGCACAATCCACGGCTAACACAAAGAAAAACAGGAGAAAACACACAAAGAGGACCTGAGATAATACCTATAGAAAAAGAAATTTAAATTGCAGATGGATTTGTTATCGTTTGGAGCCCTTTATGCAGAAGGCGGCTACTTTCGCTGTTTTCCTGGTTCGCGTGTCACCTTCTGTAACAAACTTGTAGTTTTAAACACTATTTTAATAAACAAACAAAATGCGTAGTCGTTGCAGGTCTAGTAGAATATTTCCATTAGTTAAAAGTATAATAGCTGTGCCCCAGGGTAGCATAACCTTAAGTGAGCTACTCCGTTTTCCCAACGAGTGACAAAAAATAGTTTAATGCCAATAACTTTCACTTCCTATTATAATACAGCTCTGTCCATCACCAGCAGCCTGGAATTATAAAAGGGTAAAACATTTAATGAACTTGCTCGTATTAAATGATGTGTATCATCTAATGCCGAGGGAGAGAAAGCTAAGACCCACAGTTTCAATGGTCCTAGAACAGCCTTAACAGCAGCTTGTTAGCAATCAGACTGAGGAGTATTATACTCTTTCAGCAGTTGGGAAGCAATTTATTTTATTTATTCTCACCACTGGGCTTTTTGGACCTAGAATATATTCCACCCATCAGAAAGCTTGATCTCAGCGGGAAAACATAAATTCTTATTTGGGTTTCCAAAACTCCAACTCTACTAAATTCCAAGTACCGTGAAATACTCACGGCTGACATTTATTCTTACAGGTAAAATACATAGCTACCTTCGTATCTTGAAGGAGCGTGCATTTAAAACTCGCACCTCATCAAGAGTGTAATTGAAAATGAGAAGTCCCCCCGCCCCGTTTTAGTTTGGTTCCGACTTGTGTGTATCAGGTTTCACGCTTGCCTGCCGTCTCAAAACAGAGCCAAAAAGAACGATGTTACTATAATATACTTAAACTGTTTTCTTTACCATTGGCCGTTATTGTGTCAAAATGCTACTGAGTTTCCTGGGAGATGTGGTTCTCATTTCTAGAGAACTAACAGGTATAAAAATGCTTGGATCAGAATTTATAAGGAGGGGGCACGTTTTGAAATCGTCGTAAGAAATTGGATAAAAGAAAACACAAAGGAAAGGTCATCAAATGACGTAATTTCTCCTCAGGGAACGTGGTGTTTTTTTATTCCTTTCATTTTTGATGGTATGACTGGGTGGTTTCTCATTGGAGAAATACAACTTTTGATTACACGCGCATATATAACCTGGTTCCTGAATGATAAATGTTTGAGAGTATCCTGTTATTTTTTTTTTTAATTAAAAATTTTTTTTTTCTTAACGTTTATTTTGGAGAGACAGAGACAGAGCGCGAGTAGGGGACGGGCAGAGAGAGGGGGAGACAGGGAATCCGAAGCAGGTTCCAGGCTCGGAGCCGTCAGCCCAGAGCGCGATGCGGGGCTCGAAGTCAGAAACGGCGAGATCATGACCTGAGCCGACGACGGACGCTCAACCGACGGAGCCGCCCAGGCGCCCCACGAGAGTGTCCTCTTATTTTTGACGACTCTATAATTATTTGTTGTGGAAAGTTTGCATGGGAGCCCTTTGACGAAAATATAGGCTGCAAAGTAGCACAAATAATTTTAAGTTCTTATCAAAACTATCCTAAGTATGGGGCGCCTGGGTGGCTCCGTCGGTTAAGCGTCCGACTTCAGCTCAGGTCACGATCTCACGGTCCGTGAGTTCGGGCCCCGCGTCGGGCTCTGGGCTTGACGGCTCGGAGCCTGGAGCCTGCTTCGGATTCTGTGACTCCCTCTCTCTCCGCCGCTCCGCCTCTCACGCTCTGTCTCTCTCTCAAAAATAAATAAACATTAAAAAAAACTATCCTAAGTCATTCATCAACAGAGATGTATTATTATTTAAAAAAAGGTGTTTTGTTTTTTTTTAATTGAAGTAGAGTTGACAGACTGTTACATTAGTTTCAGGTGTACAACATAGTGATTTGAAAAGTTTATACATTATGCTATGCTCTCTACAAGGGCAGCCCCCATCCGTCACCATACCCCATGTAATATCATTGACTCTATTCCTTCACCGTGCTTGAAATCCCCATGACCTATTCATTCCATAACTGGAAGCCTGTGTCTCCCACTCCCCTTCACCCACTGTGCCCAACCCCTCCTCCCCTCAGGCAATCATACGTTTATTCTCTGAATTTGTGAGTCTGTTTAGATATGCATTATTTTTAGTACACAGTCTCCTTCCACGTTTAAAAAAAAATTTTGAACGTTTATTTATTTTTGAGACAGAGAGAGACAGAGCATGAACGGGGGGAGGGGCAGAGCGAGAGGGAGGCCCAGAATCCGAAGCAGGCTCCAGGCTCTGAGCCGTCAGCCCAGAGCCCGACGTGGGACCCGAACTCACGGACCGCGAGATCGTGACCTGAGCGGAAGTCGGACGCCCAACCGACTGAGCCACCCAGGCGACCCTCCTTCCATATTTTTAAAATAAATTTTAGTATCACTAAGATTAGCTCCTGCACTACTATAAGAAAGTCAGGAATACTATGAACTTGAAACCCAGAAGTCCATTTGATATATGAAGTCGAGAGAGAGAGAGAGAGAGAGAGAGAGAGAGAGGGAGAGAGAGAATGCACCTAAGGGCTAAGGACTGGGGCTATAAGACAGGATTGGATCTAGGTATCTCTGAAAAAGACTCTGACTGGGTCTGTACAAGTTTACCAAATTGACCATTTTGACTAAATTGACCCGTCAATTTCACGAAACAGCCACTTAACTCCCGCCCACCTCAAATTGACCAAAACCACCTGTTAAAAAAACATGCAGACGGGCTCATTTTCCTCCTTTTCCAAACACCAATTCCTTCCATTGCTCTGCTCACCTGTCTCCTCCAAGCGGCCCTTTACTGATTCGATTGTTTTCTCAATTGTGATCGGAGTTAGGGAATAACTATTTGTTCCCCAGGACACACATTTTCCTGGGAGTGAGCGAGTTACAATAATCAACTGAGCTGACGGCTGCCTGAGCAGAGCCATTTGAGGGGCCCCCGAGGAGCAGGTTAAACTCCTGAATGCGCCGAAAACGCTGCTTCGGTGGAAAAAATACGTGAACCACCGGCTTGGCATTCAGCCCCCTGTTTCGTAGCCCGTACTCTGCCTCTGAGCTGGCCATCTGAAGTGCCCATTCAGCTGCAATTTCTCCCGGGGCTAGCCCACAAACTGAGCGGGTCAGGCCAACTCACTGCGCTTCAGGAAGCCGCCACCCGATGGAAAGACACGGTCCCTTTACTGTTGGCGCTCGGTGCCTCAGTTTCGAAATAGGTGCCGAGACAGGAGATAACGATGGTGCGATTTTGCATTGGGAGGTCAGTCTTTTCGATTTCAATTCTGGCCACACTTACCTACAGGAAACAGTGCGTCCGTGAAGACCCCCCAAGAGAGCTTGCGAGAAGCTGAGAGACTTGCCTGCTTTCCACCACCGCCCCCCCCAACCCCGCGCTGGGTGTGAGATACCCACTATCTTCCACAAGATGGCAGGCAGTTTTCATTTTACTGTTGGTGATCAACGGGAACTCGCTCCACTCTCACATGACAGCAACCCCAGGTAGCTAGGGTGACATTTGCTTTACATTATGATACACACTAATTAATCATTAGTGATCCCAGAAGTAAGTCTGCGAAAAATGCTTTGCTATGCCTTCTCGCAGCAGGGGCTTTCACTATTGACCCTATTACACGCACACATGTTCAGCCAGTATACGTTATACTCGTTTACGTTCTGAGACTTTGAGGTTTGAGGGTATTTTAATTAATATTGCCTATATTCATATTCGCCTCCTGTCCGGAAGGGGAAATGGTGGAGCGAGCCGAGCAAATACAGAAAGAAACAAAGCGGCAAACAAAGCTCCGAACAGCCAAACACGCAACGCCGATGAGTTTTCGGCTTGGCGGCACCGTTGGCCGCTTTTGTGGACACCCTCAACCTTCTCCCAGGCCCCCCTCAAAAATCTCGGGGGGGGGGGGGGGGGAATCGCCGTCAGGAACGCTGCCGGCACCGCCCACTTAACTACGGTTTCAGAACAGACCACCTCATGAACGATTTCATCCGTTCCGTCAACTAACGGGAAACGTTCACGTTGCCTTCAAACGTGGACTCCGTTCCACAGCCAGAAGCCTCGTCGTTATAAGCAATGCGACCAGGCCTCAGCCACAACCCAAGCTCCCGCCAATAAGCGCCGATGGGCTTCCCTAAGAAGAACCTTCCAGGAGGGTTCACCAGCTGCCTGAGCAGCCACACCCTCCAGTCCCCTTCATTCGTCCACACTCCATGTATCCTGAGGTAAAGAAAACTGGCGGGAGCTTCCAGCTTCCACACCGTACCTTCTAGATTCCTTCTCACCGATAACTCCTCTTTGGAAGCCCTCGGCATCTGGCAGATGAACGTTCCTTCAGGGTCATCTCCAGATCTCCTTCACAGCCACTCCCTTGCATTCACCGAACATTCTGGAACACACATCATCACAGTCTTTCCATCATATCCCCTCCTCTTACCGTCTTGGACAACTTCAATCTTCCTGTGGATGACTCACTCATGACCCTGGCCTTGACCTCAGTTTTAGAGTTGGTGTTCCCAGACCCAATTCCAATGGGGTGGGGACAGTTCTCCCTGCCACAACACCAAATAGCTCTTGGACACCAACAGTGTGTCTGAGAATTCAACTCAATCCTGACACTATCCACCCAGAGCTAGCATCCGATTCCATAGGTTAAGGGTTCAGTCCTACCAGAATTCCCCCCAACCCCCACTTCAGACATTAGTTGGGAGCCCCAGGCTACTTATTACCTGTGCTTCTGACTGATTGGATACAGATTGGAAGTTTCAACGACCTCTTTAGGTTCGATTTATTTGCTAGAGCGGCTCACAGAATTCAGGGACACAGTTCTGTTTACCAGTAAAGGATATGAGAAACGATATGAATTGACAGACAGATGAAGAGATCTGGGGAAAGGACACGAAACTTTCATGCCCTCCCCAGGCCTCCACTCTTCCCGATCTCCATGTGTTCACCAATGTGGAAACTCTCTGAACCCAGTCCTTTGGGTTTTTATGCAGGCTTCATAACATAGGCGTGATTGATTAAATCATTAGCCATTGGCCAACGATTCAACCACTAGCCCCTCTCCTCCCTCACATCGGGGGGTGGGACTGAAAGTTCCAACCCTCTATTCACAGTTGGTTCCCCTGGGAACCCACCCCCCATCCGAAGGTGCTTTTCTGAAAGTCACCTCATGAACATAAACCCAGTCATGGGGGAAAGGGACTTGTTACAAATGACAAGACACCCATCTCACTTTTATGGCTCTGAAGCAATTTCAGAAACTTCTCAGTTCCTGAAGCAAGAGACCAAATATTATAACAAAAGATGTTCTCATCACTCTCGTCGTTCAGGATATTCCAAGGGTTGAGGGGACCTATGAGCCAGGGACCGTGGACAAATACATATCAGAGATCTGAATGACCAAATATTATTTCTTATAAATCACAATATTGCAACCTCCCTTATTCCAATGACCTTCATCATCATACTTGAGCTTTACACTTGAGCAAGCAACTTAGCAGCCACACCATGACTTTGCTATTACCTGAGATGGTCCTAACCTTGAAATCTGAAACCTTACAAATGCCCTCTCTTGGGGCACCTGGGTGGGTCAGTCGGTTAAGCGTCTGACTTGGGCTCAGGTCATCATCTCCCGGTTCGTGAGTTCGAGCCCCGCGTCGGGCTCTGTGCTGACAGCTCAGAGCCTGGAGCCTGCTTCGGATTCTGCGTCTCCTTCTTTCTCTGCCCCTCTCCTGTTCACGCCCTGTCTCTGTCTCTCAAAAATAAATAAATGTTAAAAAAAATGAAAAACAAAAACAAATGCCCTCTCTTACCTCCATCTGCAATGGGAGCCTTCCAGTTCTGCTCTCCTTCACTCCCACCGAACATATCTTCTACCCCATTGGACTTTCCACTCGTATATGTATACCCCCTTATTGTAGTCTCCTAATACCACTTGCTTTCACCTCCATTTCCACCCATTCTGGAAACCAGAGGCAGCCATTTTGACTCCAAATGCAACGATAATCCATTTTCCCTAATTTCATCCTCTGAGACTTCTGTACTAAACTCAATCCTTGATGTACTCGTTGTTTTATTTTTTATTATTTTTTTAAGTTTATTTATTTATTTTGAGAGAGAGAGCACGCACGCAGGCACACAGGGGAGGGGCAGAGAGGGAGAGAGAGAATCCCAAGTAAGCTCCACGCTGACTACGCAGGGCTCCATCTCACGAACCTGTGAGATCACGTCCTGAGCCGTCGTCAAGAGTCGGACGCTTAACCAACTGAGCCACCCAGGCGACCCTATTTTAATCCTTCCCATCTATAAAAGAGCCTAATGAACACACATGCAACTCATCATGCTGGGTGATCACATCACACACTCGGAGATACAACCTCAGTTGGACCCAGAACAATGCTGCCCAATCCTCGTATTTGTCTCTTGGCAATTGTTTTCCTGACCCCTTTCATGCCTCTTGAACTGTGACGTTATAAAATGCAAACGTCTTCAGTTTCCTTCTACCATAATCTTCCCATATCGTCACTCAACTTCCGTTTGCCTTGTCTCCTGTTATAGTTGGTGTTTTCTTCCGATGTTAACCCCAACAATGTTTTTTAGCTTTAAAAGATAAATCCTTCTTAGACTCTTGGTTCTCTCATCATGTAGCAATTTCCATCCTCTTAAGTGATCACACTCTCCCTTCCCATTGGGTCCTTGCTCCCGGCCAGCAGATACGCCCGTATCTTCCTCACCCACCATCCCCCAACCAAAAATGCTCCCCATAACTTGATTTCTTGCCAACCCGAGATACAATCCCAACTCTACCTTTTATTTTCTGAACTCCTACAACTGTGTATCATACTGTGAATGAATGTCACCCGAATGAGTCGGCTTCTGTTTCTGTCACTTCACCGATGGCCTCTTAGTTTCTGATCTCAATGGCCTCATCTCTGCCTTCGTCGTTTCTGACCCCCTGGTGTCATTTGACACTGATACCCTCTGATTGAAACATTTTCCTCCCTTCACCCTGTACTCCTCTCAGCCTTTCTACTTCACTTTTCATCTCCTCTGCGGATTAATCACTGTTATTTCGCCATCAGACGCTTAACGTCAATGTCCCAAAGGGTCTGCCCTCAGCCCTCTTTGCTTCTCCCTCCCCACTCTCCCTCTGAATCCCTCTCTTCTGCAGTCGTCATAGGCATTCCCTTGATCTCAATGAATTCTTCCATAGCACTTCTGTTATGATTTATAATTTACTTATTTTGTTTTTGTTTATCAATGCCCCCCACCTCACTCCTGTTAGGACGTCAGCCCCACAGAAGAAGGGGATTTTGTCTCCACGGACGTATCTAGACCTCTAAACCTAACCCCTCTCTTTTAGGTGTTCATTCGTTTTTGAGGGGCGGGGAGGGACAGAGAGAGGGGGACAGAAAATCCAAAGCAGGTTCTGCACTGACAGCAGAGAGACCGATATGGGGCTTGAACTCATGAAGCATGATATCATGACCGGAGCTGAAGTTGGATGCTCCACTGACCGAGTCACCCCGGCGCCCCTAAACCTAACCCATCTCTTAAATACACACCCCCATTGCCTCCTGCTGCACCAGGATTCCTCCTCCCATGGTGGTTCCTATCTCAGATCATGGTACTACCAGCCCAGAATGTTCGAAATCATTTGGACTCCCTTATCTTCTCTTCCCACACAGTGCCAATTGGCCACCAAATCGTGCGGGTTCTAACCTCTCCGATAGCTTGCGTTGCCCATGCCCCGTCTTTCTGCACGTTCACGGCCACGGCCCGTTTCTGCTCTTGCCTGCAATCTTAAAATTATTTAGTAAAAACGTCCTACTGCCACCAGTTACTCACCACCTTCTATCCTACACAATCTTGCCTCACTTATTTTCCTGAGGAAATAAATCTGATAACATCACCTCTCTCTTGAGAAATCTAGAAAGGCCGCCCTTTCGACAGGGTTAAGTCTCAAGTCCTTGGCCTGACCTTAAAACCCCTCTATCACCTGCCTTCAAATGTCTCTTTTAGCTTCATATCCATTATATTCCCTCACAGTCTCTGTGTTCTGGATATTTCTCATCTGGGCTCATGTGCCCCGGGAACATAACAGAAGGCTCCAAGACCAGAATGGTGACCTGTTTCAATAAATACATATGACAAGACTGGCTGGACAAATGGAGTGACTTCAAACTATCCTGTAGCAAGGAACTGAGATCTGAAAATGGCTCAAAACAAAACTCTGATAAACAAAAAAAAAGTCTACTACTCTGGGGCACCTGGGCGGCTCAGTCATTTGAGCCTTCGCCTCTTGGTTTCGGCTCAGGTCATGAGCTCACGGTTTGTGGGACCGAGCCCCACATCGGGCTTGGTGCTGACTGCATAAAGCCTGCTTGGGATCGCTCTCTCTCTTTCTCTCTCTCTCTCCGCCCCCTCCCCTGCTTGCAAGCACTCTCTCTCAAAATAAAGAAATAAACTTAAAAACAAATTAAGAGCAAGTCCCTGGCCCATGCTTGCTATTCTTCTTGCGTAGTTGAGTTTTTTTCATCCTACCTGACACTTACTATGTATTTCAGCGAGTTATCTTATTTATTTTTTACCTCCCCTCCCCGCCCCCCGAATGGTAAGCTCCATGAGAGCAAGGATTATGCGTGTTTTGTTTACTGCAACATCATCTGCACCTCTAACAACACCTGGCATATAACAAAATATCGCCTTACAGCTCTTCCCATTCCCTTGGTTCTGACTCTTTCTCGTCCCCTCCCTTAGCACATTCTCTCTCTGCCCTGCCCCCCACGCATTTGTCTGTCCTGGCTTTCTCTAGAGTTCTCTGTCTCCTTTTGCCTGTACCCTGATGTCTTTATATATTTAGAGCCGTGGCCAGCAAGGGGGGGCGGGGATAAGGTTGACACATGTGTAATGGAGGATCATTCACGCCCATTTTCAACTTCTCACTTTGCCCAGATGAATTTCAGAGGAAGGAAAACTCCCTCCCTAGAACTTTGGAAGATAAGTTCCTCCAGATCTGAGAAGATTTTTGGCAACGTTTTTTGTTTTGTTTTGGTTTGGTTTGGTTTTGGTTTTTTTTTTTTTTTTTTTTTTTTTTTTTTTTTATGGACAAGGCCACCTTGACCTCTGAACTTAAGTTTAGGTGATAATACTGATGATGTTTGTAAAGAGAGCACCATGAATGCACTTACGTCATAGAACAAACAAAGAAAGTAGCACTCAATTCATACAGAAACAGTAGGCAACGGTCCCAAAGTATTGGTTTCAGTGAATTTGAACCTGAAGTTATTCAGACTACATTTTGCCTTCCTGCAAGAGAGGCTCACCCCCACAGGGTCATCTGGAAGCAAGATTATGAAGTAGATCACATTTGTCTCGGGCTCTGCTCTACAGGAATCTTTTCCATTCCTTCTTATCTCACGGTTGCTCCATGAGTATTCTATTCCCTAGCCCCCAACTCGGGTGGCGTCAGCCATCTTGCCCCCACAGAGGCCAAGCTTCCACCCAGCTGAGTAGACCAAGGAACCTGGGCTACCATGTTAATAGGAAAGATAAAATATTTTTTGTCACCCGCATCTTTCTACAAAAAAAGATAACGCTCCCTCCCTTGCTATTGATCTTCTTGGTAACACTAAGGGGAGAGGTTTTGAGCTTGCTAATGAAGAAAGGGATATTTCAGGGTAGACTTATTTTCCATGTCCCTCCAGTAGAGCCATGGAGGCAGCTGCCTGCTCTCACAAGACGGAGGCATCTCTAAAAATCTTGCGGTCAAATTTAGGGCACCAAGATTGTCATGCCATTTAACCAGAGACTTTCCCGGGCTTCGGCAAACCCGCGTGAGCCACTAGAAAGAAGGATCCCAGGAGCTGGCAGGGTGCTCGGCAAATATATGCTTAATGAAGACACAAACCTAAGTCTGATAGAAGGCTGAACCTTTTACATAAATGCTGGCTGACTGGGTGAGCATAAAGCAACCGTTAAGGATTTGGTTTCAAACTGTAGAAGGGCGAAAGGAAACGAAATAGCAATTCCAAGGTAGAGATTTATATTTTCACCTAAAATGGGGCGCCTGGGTGGCTCGGTCGGTTGAGCGTCCGACTCCGGCTCAGGTCACGATCTTGCGGTTCGTGGGTTCGAGCCCCGCGTCAGGCTCTGTGCTGACATCTTGCTCAGAGCCTGGAGCCTGCTTCAGATTCTGTGTCTCCTTCTCTCTCTGTCCCTCCCCCGTTCACACTCTCTCTCTCTCAAAAATAAATAAATGTAAAACATATTATATTTTCATCTAAAATGAATTAAACACTAGCCTCTCCTCTCTGTTGGATCTCAAGCAAGTTTCAAGCCTCTCATGACCTGACCAAAGCTATATTTCATGCTCACTGTAAGCAATGAGTATCTCGCCCTCTCAGTCTCCCATAAGATGCTCCTTTCAAGAGCTTAGCACTTGGGGTGCCTGGGTGGCTCAGTCGGTTACACATCCAACTCTTTTTTTTTCTAATTTTTTAACATTTATTTATTGAGAGACAGAGAGACATGAGCAGGGGAGGGGCCGAGAGATGGAGAGACACAGAATCCGAAGCAAGCTCCAGGCCCCGAGCTGTCAGCACAGAGCCCAACGCGGGGCTCAAACTCACAAATCACGAGATCATGACTTGAGACGGAGTCGGACGCTCAACCGACCCGGCCGCCCAGGTGCCCCCCAACTCTCGATTTCAGCTCATGTCATGACCTCACGGTTCATGGGTTCAAGCCCCATGTTGGACTCTCCGCAATTGTGCAGAGCCTGCTTGGGATTCTCTGTCTCCCTCTCTCTCTCTCTGCCCCCTCCCCTGCTCTCTCACTCTCTCTCTCACTCTCTCAAAAAAAAAAAAAAAAAAAAAAAAAAAGGAGCTTAGCAGCAAGCAATTATCTTAAAAAGATAAACCCCTGTGGCTGGTCAGTTTTGACTCTGTCCACTGAGGAGTTAGCATTTCGCCCTTTTTGAAACTTCCGTCTTAGAGAGGTTGATGGACCAGGTCACCAAAAGGGAAGAAGGGAAACTTTTAACTCTCCATTCACAAAGATTAGTGAGGAAAGAAATGGCTGATATAAGTCTTAAGGATTCTTGAACTTCTGGTTTCCCTGTTTCCCTGTCCCTTACCCAATTGGTCTGGTTGCAAGTCAGTGTGACAAATAAATATTAAGAGTCAACTATATATGAGACACTTTGCTAGACGCTGTCCGTTTCATCCATCCATCCATCCATCCAACCAACCAACGAGACAACCAACCAATATTTACTGAGCACCTACAACAGGAATGCGATGTATTAGGTGCTAGACAAAGCAAGCATGGTCCCCACCCATCGTGTGGATTATAATCCAATAGGGGCAATTCTCATGGAAGCAGAAAAATGTAACTAATCAGTTTTATATATTGAGGGCTTACCGTTTATATGTGATCTGAGCCAATTACCATATATATGGTATCTGTTTTAACCCACACAATAGCCTAGCAGGGAAGCTCTTACTATCCTCATTTTACAGATGAAGGAAATGAGGCGTCAAGAGGCAAAACAACTTGTTCAAGACCACGCAGCTGCCAAGTTCCGCAGCTGAGGTCTCAAGCACACGTCAGTCTGACTCCAAAGCCTCTGCTTTTTCCAGGACACCCTCTAGCTTGGAGACGGGCAATTAGGAGAACAACCAGGATTGCCCATCCTAGAGAAGCCAGACCTTCCCCCCCCCCCCCCGCCCACGTACAGACTGTCTTAGTCAGTGTGTGGGGCGAGAACAGAATACCACTGATTGAGTGGTTTAAGTAACCAACATTTCTTAGTGCTGGACTTCAAGATTAAGGTGCTGGCAGATTCCGTGTTCATGGATGGCTGTATTCTTGCTGTGTCCTCCTTCAGAGGAAGGGGGGGGGAGACAGGTCTCTGGGGCCTCTTTTATAAAGGCACTCATCCCATTCATGAGGGCTCCACCCCCGTGACTTAATCACCCCCAACGGCCCCCACCTCCTAACACCATCACACTGCGGGGTTAGGATTTCACCTCGTGAAGTTTGGGGGGGGGGCATACATATTCGGCCCACGCCACGCCACCCCTCTCCTCCCACGATGCATGTCCTTCTTACACGCAAAATACGTCCATGCCACCCGGACAGCCCTACCCGTCTTAACTTGTTCCGGCATTAACTCTGAAGTGTTAAGCCCAACGTCTCATCTAAGTATCTAAATCAGACATGGCCGAGACCTCAGCTAGGATTAATCCTGAGGCAATTCCTCTTGAGCTGTGAACCATGAAGCCAAGAAGTTCTGTGCTTCCAAAAGAGGCCTAGGATCGACAAGGGACAGACGGGAAAGAAGAAAGGGATCACAGCTCTCAGGTGAAGTCCCCAGCCAAACAGGGCAAACAACATTAAATCTTAAGGCTCCAGAATGACCCGCTTTGGCTGGATGTTCTACCTTCCGGATCCACTGGGGTAGTAACACCACCCCAAGAAGGCAGGCTGGATATGTGGCGGTTCTCTGCACGGGCCCCACCCGCACAGCACTCGCCAAGAGCCCTGCAGCTCCCACAGGCTGGGGACTCACACCTGCGGCTCTCCCAGCTCGAGTCCTGTGCCTGCGGCTCTCCTGGCCTGAGGCCTTGCCCTTGGCCTTTGAAACCTAAATAGAGGCAGCCGTGTCTCCTGGGCTGTGCACTCCCTGACCGGCTCTGCATCACCTGCAGGGTCATTCTTCCATTGTCCTGAAGAATAGTGCCTGGCTTCTATTGGGAGGGCTGGTCCACACTAATCGCCTTATCAAATGGTGGCTGGACCACGCCATTAGTTTTCTCCATTTTGCAATATGGACTAAGCTTTGCTCAGAAATTTCCTCAGCTAAATAATTCACTTTCATAGCTCACCAGGACCACCTTCCACAAGACACTAGGACATGAGTACAATTCAGCCAAGTCCTTTGCCACTTTGTAACAAGGACGGCCTTGTTTTCCTCATCTGCCAATAACTTGCTCCTCGTTTCCCTCTTAGACCTCGTCAGAATATCTTTTACCATCCACATTTCTACCAACATTCTGGTCGGTATCACTCAGGTATTTTCTCAGTAGATTGACGCTGTCCTCTTTTCTTTCCGGACCTCTACCGGAATCACCCTCAATGGTCTGTTCCTGGCAACACAGGCTTTTTCTAGAATGCACCTCCGAACTCTTGCAGGCTCTACCCAAGTAGCCACTTCCATATTTTTAGGTATTTGTTATACCCCACTTAGTACCGGGTTGCTGTCTTCGTTCAGGTTGCTGTAACAGCCTATCATTGACTGGGTGGGTGAAAGAGCAAACATCGATTTCTCACCGTTCAGGAGACTGAGAAGTCCAAGATCCTACACTAAGCCACCGAGTCCAAAGAGAAGTCCCTAGGCTACTGCAGGGGGCTCTGGGCCACTCGAGTTGAAGACTTCAGGTACTGTCATCACTGAGATCAAGAATCTTACTCACTTATTTGTAGACAGAGTATGGCCTAGGATTTTTTGACCACAACACTACTCAGCCAATGGTTCTGGGCTCTAGAACAAACACGTCCTCATACATACTTCTAGGACCCTCCCAACTTTAGTCTCTCTGCTCTCAATGTCCCCTAGTCTTGGGGGTTCTCTCTCTCTCTCTCTCTCTCTCTCTCTCTCCTTATAAAAATCTGACCCTTCCACGGAAACTCAACTAAAATTACGCCTTTTCCAAGATGACTTTCTCAACAATTTCAGTCAAAATTGATCCCTCTTTCATTTCCTCATAAACCTATAGCTCACTGTCAGAGCCAGGTGTTTGTTTTTTTGTTTTTTGTTTTTGTTTTGTTTTAGTTTATTTTGAGAGAGAGAGAGAGAGAGAGAGAGAGAGCATGAGTGGGGAAGGGGCAGAGAGAAAGGGAGAGAGAGAACCCCAAGCAGGCTCTGCCCTGACAGTGGGGCTCGATCTCACGAACCACGAGATCATGACCTGAGCTGAAATCACGCGTCGGATGCTTCCCCAACTGAGTCACCCAGGCGCCCCTCAGAGCCTGCTTTTTCTCAGATTTTGGTGCAATAGGTATTTCCTCCTGTGTGAGAATGAGAGCTCCTAGAAGCCTCGTTCTTCTCCGTGTCCCTCCCAGTATCCAACACAGTATGGATCAAATGCTTTCGAACCTACCGAATGCTTATTGATTCACATGGGACTGCATAATAAAAACTTAACGTCTATTCTTTGGAAGCTACGGTGCCCCACCTCCACTCCCAACCCCCACGGCCCACCGCCCACCTGGAGCCCGGTACTTCAGAGTCAGGAAGGCAGGATGATAGCACGAAAACGCTTTGGCTTTGGCATCAGACCACCCTGGAGTCAAATCCAACACGGCACCTTCCTAGCTGCGGACACCTAGGCAAGTTTCACTCTCCGCGCCTTGGTTTCCCTTGTCTATGCAATGGGAATAACGACCCTCACGAAATCACTGAAAGGAATAAATGAGGTAGATATGTATGTGTGTGAGCCACATACACACACAGCCTTTAGTTTCTCTTCCCCTTTCATGGTAAGCGAAGGCCCCGGACAGGGAAAAAACCAACATTCAGCCGGGCTCTCAGGGGCTGCTAACCGACAGGTGGTCAAATAGAATTGCTATTTACTGGGCCCCTACCAGCTTCTTAGTACCCCAGACGTTCTATAAGGGAGATCAGAAAAAGCTCGGCCCTCGGAGAGCTGGCCATCGGTTGGTAGAGGTGAGAGGATCATGAGAGACGCACACGCAGCATTCCAGAAGACGTAGGCTAAGGGCCCCGAAGGCAGAGAGGCCACCAATGCCAGAGGTGTCCAGGGGAGGAACAGGTTCTGAATGGGCCCACGGGGTTAAGGAAGGCTTAGGTGGCCTTTGAAGGACAGACATAGTGAATGGGGCACCGGGGTCAGAAGAAATGACATGTGTCCAAATGTGGGGGCGGGGCTACGCTCGGCAGGGCTGGAGGACAGCCCCTGGCGCTACATCTGGGTCCCTTGGGGGCCAGGCAAGAGGTGGGGGGGGGGGACAGCGAGCGTGGCGTGGCAGGGTCTTGAGTGCCAGATTAAGGGGAGCCTCTCCAGGCACGGGCCAAGAGCGGCCGGGTGGGGCCGGCCTCATTGGAAAGCTGGCTTCTGATCTGGGAAACACTTCTGCCGAGGCGATGTCCCCCGCACATAGATAAAGTGGCCCTATCCAGAAGCAGGCAGGACCGCTGTGCTTTGGGAAGGAGGCTGGGAGGTTAGCCATCCAGAGTCAAGGAGTCTCCGGGGGGCCCTTTGTGTCTGAGAGCGGTGATGGGCGGCCCTTCCCCCACTGCAGCTGCCCCTGCAGCAAGCGGGGGACGGGCTCCCCCAGAAGTACAATGACGCCGCCCCGGAGGATCCA
>NC_064817.1:108896498-108966354 GCF_023721935.1 Panthera uncia | reverse complement strand
CCCCCCCCCCCCCCCCCCCAGGCGCCTCCAGGCTGTTTATTTTGTTGGCGGAGGGGAATCTGCATTTCAGCTCATTTGCATTCTTTGGTCCCAAACAAAACCATATTAAAGTGCCTTGGAAGAGCTGGCTAACCGGGGAGGCTGCTTGCCGTGGGGGAGGAAAAAAAAAAAAAAGTCCTTACAATGAAAAGGAATCGGTGTAGCGTTCTAGTTTCAGGCTGAGTACAATGCTTGCCTTAGGGGGCAAAAAAAAAAAAAACCAAAAACCAAAAAAAAACCTCTCCCCTTCATTCTGATCCGCAAGCCTGAGTGCGATGGTTAGGAACTTAGCATCTCTTTCGACAGCCTTCAAATAGATTATTTTCTGTGTTCTTACTTCTCCCCAACTTGTTCTGAGGCCTGCCCTTAAAGGAGGGGACGGGAGCTCCAGCAGCCGCCGCCAGGCATCCCTCCAGGAGCGCGGAGCCGGTTCCTTTCCTCCCTTGGGAAACAGATGATGTTTCATCGGCGCCGCCTCCCTATCTGTGCCCCTAACCTTCCCCACCTGTGTGAAACCTAATCAGCCCCTAATGAACGCACTTGGAGCTGTCTGGATGGAATTAGTCCCAGTAGGAGCTGGCCTTCAGGTGCCAGGCCCTCTCTTACAGCCGCGTAGCTGCGAAAGACAAGAAATCTTTACAGCCGGGCTAATCAAATAAAGGGCTGCCTCTGCTAAATACGCGTTGTTCTCTCCTCCCCCCCACCCCCCGCAACAAGTAGACGAGACTCAGGGTATTACACCGTGAAGCTACCGCTGGCCCCTCCTGTCACTGCAACTGGGGGCGAAGGGTCGCATTGGGAAATTTCCTCTATACACAGGAGACGTCAGGTGCCTTTTCAGCCTATTCCTACTCTTGGTGGGGGCCGCTCTCCTTGGATCTCACTGTCCTTTGTGCAGAAATATGCACACCCGCGATGGCGACCTTCGGGCCAGACTTGCCCTCCTCCCCTTTGAGAAAGGCGTGATTTTGTCCCAAGGGAAATGAAGAGAGGCCTGAGCCAAAGCGCTTGCTTAAACACACCCGCGCCCCGACCTGTGTGTGTTACTAAATTGCCACTGACGCATTTGGAAGATTACAGAGAGTTCCGCCAAGTGAGAGGCTCCCGGGGAACGTGCGAATCACTAGGAAGAAATCCACCACGTTCTGGGCAAAAGCTGTTCCTTGTGATGACATAACAAGGCCGATAGGTCATGGTAGGTCCATTACCTCACCTTGAGTTGAACCCTTCTGATGACATACCCAAGTATAAATCACCATGGATTAGCTAGAATGCCCCTCCTCTCACCCTGCCCCCATCTCTTTAGAGTTAGTTTCTAAGGAACGGGGGACTCCCAGACTCTGGCCTTACTTGAAGCAGTGGATAGTTCCCATCCTACATGAACCAGACCCACAAGAAACCGTGACTCCCTTCTAGAAGAAAGCACAGGCGGGGAAGACGCTTCGGAGGACACCAAATGAGTAATTACAAGGGTAGGAGCCCCCTGGGAGAACCGGACTCAAAACACTCCGCTTGGTTATTGGCCCTGAAACAGCCCCCCAGAAACCTCAATATTCCCTGTTGGCCACAGCCTCAGCTCGCATGGCCTTCGAGAGCATTCCCCGAAAACCGTCCCCCATTTCTGCTCGTGTCCGTTCCTCCACGGCGGAAAGAAAGTGACACAACCATATTGCCATTTCTGAACGTGATCAAGCTCTGAGAAAGAACCCGCAGTAACGGAACGTCCCTGGGAAATAGATCTAAATACATTTCGGCAACAGAGCACGCTGTGTTTCCGAGCCGGGAAGCGTTTGTACCCTGCACGGGAGGCTCTGGCTGCTTGGTAACCCTAAAACACCACCAGAAGCTTCTATCAGGGTGTTTGGGTGGCTCAGTCGGTTAAGTGTCTGACTTCGGCTCAGGCCACGATCTCCCGGTTGGTGAACTAGAGCCCCGCTTCGGGCTCTGCGCAGACAGCCTGCTTGGGATTCTGGGTCTCCCTCTCCCTCTCTGCCCCTCCTCCGCTCATGCTCTCTTTCCCCCTCTGTCTCTCTCTCTCTCAAAAATAAATAGGAGCATCTGGGTGGCTCAGTCGGTTCAGCGTCCGACTCTCGATTTTGTCTCAGGTCATGATCTCACAGGTCATGGGATCGAGCCCTGGGTGGGGCTCTGGACTGACAGCACGGAGCCTGCTTGGGACTCTCCCTCTCCCTCTCTCTCTGCCCCTTCTGCGCTCTCTCTCTCTCAAAAAATCAAACAGTTTTAGAAGCTTCTATCAATATGGAAATTATTGGTTTTTTTTTTAAATCGGAGAAATAATCGTAACAAAGCTACTTGCTCTCCATAATATCAAAAACAATAAACGTAAAAACTCTCGTTACTATACAACAGTCACTATTCCGATTGCTTCCTGTGCATCACCTCACGTAATCCTCACAATTCTCTGAGGTTTTCATAAAGTTCAGTTTTAATTTTTTTAAAAACCGAATTTAAGTTTTTATTAATTTATTTTTATTCCCATGTTAACGTTAAAAAATAAAAATAAAAAGAACCATAGTCAGATAGAGGTTAAGTATCTTGCCCAAGGTCCCAACAGCTAGCAAATGGTTGAGCTGGGATGACAATGTCACTGACCCTGACCCTCCCACCAATCAGGAGCCCCGGGGACCTCCAGCTCTCCTTTTGATAATACGAATGAAACATCCGTGCTCTCAGACCCACTTCTCTAGTGTCCACCGGCAAATGTGATGTCTCTCTGGGTCCCGAAAACAGAGAAAAGCTAAGCCATTCTGTCTGGGTTCCGGCTCACGGGCTGGTTCGCGAACTGCCTCGAGCAGAGGCCCAGGAGAGGGCTGCCTACCGCGAAACAGGTCCCCGCGTCCACGGCCACGGCCCTTTCCTTCACCTGAGTCCTCTGACAAGGGAGAGAGTGGCTCGAAGGCTGCCACCCTTGCCCGGGAGGGACGCTTAATAAGGACCTTAATGGTGGCAGAGGCGATGGAGAGCAGGGGCAGGACCAAGAGGCTACGGCAAGTGACGCGACGTCGTCACTTCACTGGGGAGAACAGAAACGTCCTTCGTGCTCACAAAACGGGCCCGGGCACCTGAAGAAGTCAGCCCTCCTCGGCGCAGGGTACCAGACTGGCAGCAATTCTGCCACATACAGTATGGGGGTTCCCAGGGCACCCAGGGGGCCACCTCTATCCCAGCCAGTTGAACACCCACTTTCCCCAAAGCGAAACGCCTTTCTGCTAAGAAAAGTACTGGCTTTAACAAATGGCTCTTCATCAACCGTCTTCTCTTCAGGCACCGCTCTCTCGTCTGTTTTCTCATAATACTCTGAACGTCCCTCTCCCACGGCAGATACTTCACTACAACGAAATCGTACATTTACCTGTTGCCCCGCTGCACAGCGCGCTCTTTGAGGGTCGGCATCACATCTTACATGCGTCCCGATGCTGCTAGGGCCTTAGTACTGTGCCGAGGACACAGTCAACGCTCAGCGTCGGTTGAAAATGAGTGAGCGAGTGAACGAATACATGACGGCCTGTCTCCTCACCAGCCCTTAAAAGGACACAATACCTATGGCCCCATCATCTTCTCGCTATCAAACTATCAGCCTTTCCAGGATCTCCATTTATATTGCGTAAACTAGCCCGCGGTACAACAGGTACAAGTCAATTCATAATGAATTGAAAAGGGGAGTAGCTGTCTACCCGTGGCCTTTTCCAACGTCCTGACGACTCATATTCAAAAACTGAAAGGTTTTGACCAATAGAAATACTGACGCTGTCCAGCAAGCAATCCTGTGGAGGGTGTCAAGTCAAACCTCCCCTGGATTTGGTGATCGTACTGGGAATAATTGAATAGTTTAAAACATGTCTGCCTTGTGACTTGGCCAGCCTTTATATTATAACAATGGAAACTCACAAATGCGTCTAGGGAGTCATTTATGCACTGGAGTGCCATATAAGAAACCCAATTGCATATAATGAAGTGTATAATGCAAATAAACTTTTAATGAAGAGCAAAAGCATTGCCAGGCCTCTCCAGGAGCAGCCCTTGGCTCATGCCCTCCCTTGAGATCCCCAACAGAAGGAAAGGGTTAACCCAGCTGTTCTACTCCCGCAGAAACAGGAGGACCTAGGCCAGCTGCAGACGGGGACGGGGATGGGGACGGAGGTAGGAAATGAGAGTGCAAGGCAGGGGACTGAATTGCAGCGAATGGGGCGGGCTCATCCACTGGCGGCCAGCAATTAACAGCCTCAGGCATCCAGCCTGATTTCCCCCAGCAAGGAACCCAGGTGAGCAGTTGCAGGCTTCAAGGTGGCTGTGTAGGGACTGTGTTGGGAGTATTTGGGTTATCGAGCCAAGGAGACCAGGGTTTAAATCATGGTGAATGCGTTTACCTCTGGACTCTCGATTCCATCCCATTAATCTGTGAGTCTACCCTTCGGGTTGGCCTCTTAGGACTCCACCTCGCAGTCCTGGGATTCTGAGCTCCACGTTCTGCTGGGACACTTTGCCTCCCCCTCCAGACAGCCTCTTGGATGGAGTCCTTTTTTTAAGATGTCTCCAAGATGACTTTCCCCTACAGACCCACCTAGCCCAAAGCACAAAAGCAAATAATCCATAACAGCAAAACGGTACACCTTCCTTTTCCCCTCAGTTGCTTTTACTCTTACCCTCGCTCTCTCTCCCTCTTCCCCTCCTCTTCTTCCTCAGGTCCACAGACACAGACTCTAGATTTCTCAGCCAAGAATCAGATTCCTGTGTTCTACGTCTCCTAAGCTTCAAGGGACACATATCGAGCCCTCAGGATGATCTCTTCTAATCCCTTTCATTTGACATAAGGTGTGGGGGAACCACCCTAATAGAAGCGAGGTGGAAAAGTGACAGAGCAGGCTATAAGGACCCAACAATTCTCTATTCCAGGAATGGTCTTTCTCCCTATGTCTTTATTTTCAACCCTCTTTATACCTTCAGGATTGCTGATGGGATATGGACTACAAAACCAGTCTCTACAAACCTCATTGCACATCCTCTATAAAAGGGTCCCACTTTAGAATTGGAGATGTTATTCTCAGGCTTTTGTAGCCTTAGCTAAAACTGAGATATAAAAAGTTCTATTTTAACATCTCTTTACAAATGAAGGATGAATAAATAAATGGATGGATGGATGGATGGATGGATGCTAGCTTCCTTCCCCAACTCTCTGTCACCTTTTAATTTAATTCACTGGCCAGCTCTGTGCAGCCAAGGTTAATTAATGTTGAGTAACAACCTGCGGCGGCAGTCTGAAGAATCAAGTCTCAACAAGGATTAAAAAAAAATTTGTAAGTAGGGGTGCCTGGGTGGCTCAGTTGGTTGAGCGTCTGACTCTTGATTTCAGCTCAGGTCATGATCCCAGGGTCGTGGGACTAAGTCCCATGTCGGGCTTCACACTGAGCATGGAGCCTGCTTAAGATTCTCTCTCTCTCTCTCTCTCTCTCTCTCTCTCTCCCCCCCCCCCCTTTGCCCCTCTCCCCCCCAAATAAATAAAAAACCTCATAAGTATAATCTCTTGATGTCGAATAAGCAAATAATTTTAAGCAGTTGAATAGGTTTCTGATTTCAAGATGGTGAAACTATTTGTCCCCTTCTCCTCTTGGAAAATCACGCGCAACCGCTAAGAAGAACAACGGGCAGGATCACAAACTGTCTTTGAGGAAACTCGACGCGGGAGCTGATCTCCCAAGATGGTCGCTCACAAGCACTTCCTGCTTCAGCTGCTCACCCTGTTCCTCACGCCAACACCTGGCGCTTATTTTCCCACCCCTCGGGTGTAGGCTGGCCTTGCAACTGCTCTTGACCAATAGGATACAGTGAGAGGATGTGTACATTCTGAGCTGGCTGAATACAAGCTTTGAAAGGACTGGCAGCATTCATGTCCTTCCTTTTGGGAACTAGGTGCCATCCAGTCAGAGTCCAAGCCAATGGGGATGCCTCGTGGAAGAGAACCAAAGACGCTCTGGCCGAAAGCCCTGACTAAGCTCATAGCCAACAGCACCAGTTGCCAGCCATGTGAGTGCATCATCTCGGGCACTGCAGCTTAGTCAAGCACCCCTTAACTCAGGCCAGCACGCAGCTGAGCGCAGTCTCAAATGACATCTCGTGGAGTGGAGGCCAGCCAACGCACAGAACCTTGAGAAAAAAGAATGCGGTTATCGTTTAAAGCCACTGTATTCTGGGGTAGTTTGTCACACAGCAATAGATAATGAAACACTAGGTTAGATCTGCATCCCCGAAACACAGTATTTAGAGGTAGAAAGGGGGTGGAGGAATGATAAGTGGCTCATTAGAGAGGAGGAAATTCAAACATGAGTGCCTGCAAAGGGTGGGGAAATGATAATCAATACTGGAAGAACAATGCATTCAAACTTCTGAGTGAAGACAGTTCTCAAATTAGAATTTGATATGCAACCAAATTACAAAGCAAGTGCACGATAAAGACAGTCTCAGGTGTGCCAGTGCAGTATGTGTCTTCCCCCCCAAATTCTCAGACTCAAGACGCTTCTAGAGGATGCGTTCTACAAAAGCGAGAGTACAAACCAAGAAACTAGATGACAGAGGATTGCAGGACGCAGAAAACCCAACAGAATAAGGAAGTGGAGGTCAATCCAAAGATACCAGCTGTGAAGCAAGCAGCCAGTCCAGGTGGGAATAGGGGAAAATGAGATATATTGGGAAGAGGTGGGGTAGGGGGAGAGGAGGGTATATATGTGAGCTAAAATCCAGGTTTGACATAAGGAAAAAAATCAGTAGGTAATGTCTAAACTCAAAAAAAAAAAAAATGTGTCTGGGGGCGCCTGGGTGGCTGAGTCGGTTGAGCATCCGACTTTGGCCCAGGTCATGATCCCATGCTTCATGGGTTCAAGCCCCGCATCGGGCTCTGTGCTGACACCTCAGAGCCTGGAGCCTGCTTCGGATTCTGTGTCTCCCTCTCTCTTTGCCCCTCCCCTGCTTGCACTCTGTCTGTCTCCCCAGAATAAATGCGCATTAAAAAAAATTTTTTTAAAGTGTCTGTCTGTGTGTGTAATTTGGAAGAATGGAGGTAAATATCAGAAGAAATAGCGATAGATTTGACAGAGGGTGCCTCTAGGGAATGGGATGAGGCAGGGTAGGGCAAGGGACTAACGTCGGCCATTAAAGCCCTTTTAGCACTCTCGGACTTCTTCTTTTCTTTTCACTTTTTTGCATGTAACAGTTTGATGTTAAATATGTTTCAAAAAAGGAGCTGGATTAAACACTTTATTGGAACTCCTTCCTAGAGCTATGCAGAGGATATGAGCGTTAACTTCGTCAAAGTTTCGAAATATAACCCAGTTGCGACAAAGATCATTAGATTTGTCCCCATGACATGTCTTCAGCTTCATCCTGACATGATACTGGGCTTAGATTGGCCAACAGCAGGTGCAAGCGTGAATTTAAAATCCAATTAAAAAATACGTGGGAAATTCTAGCCACATGAGTCATTGAAGAGTGTCTAAAAGGCAAAGTGTAATGATCAAGTAAGTCGTATTTTAGCTTTCCGAGAACAAGATCATACTCACAGCATGTGAACCACTTGTTTGACTTTTGCACATTGGACCATCACCCGAATCTTCAGGAAGACATTAGATAAGAAAACTGGGAGCTGCAAACAGAGGCAATTAAGTGGTAGGTGGAGACTGAGAGTTAGGAGCAGGTCTCAAGCCAAGTCCTGTCTCAGGCCACTAAAAATCCAGGCATATTCTTGCTTTCCTCTTAATCACCATATTTCAAAATGAATAACTTAATGAAACAACAAGAAAGCTAAAGACCTTCCTGGCTAACTCTAACACGACCGCGGGTATGCTCTATCCCTCATGAACAAATCACCACATACGTAATACTGACAGATACAGGATTTTTCGAAAATCATGCACCGTAGGAATCTTACACCTGGACCGAGTCATTTATTTATTTACCTTCTTTCTTAGACCAGCTACCAAAGTTACCCAAAATAAGAGGATGGTGATGGTTTTAGTAAACGGTGATGAAGCTCTTCATATTGGCCATCTTCCATCAAATTTGGCACGTGCACATGTACACACACACACGCGTGCACGCACACACACACTGTGGAAAAGCCCATCGTGAAAAATGTAACCATTAAGGGGATATTGTTCATTTTTATAAACTCAAGACTACCCTCTCATAGTTTTTTAAAATTTTTTTAACGTTTATTTATTTTTGAGAGAGAGAGAGAGACAGAGCATGAGCAGGGGAGGGACAGAGAGAGGAGACACAGAATCCGAAGCAGGCTCCGGGCTCTGAGCTGTCAGCCCAGAGACCGATGCGGGGCTTGAACCCGTGAACCGTGAGATCATGACCTGAGCCGAAGTCGGATGCTTTACCTACTGAGCCAGGTGCTGCTACCCTCTCATATTTTCTATGGCTTTCTGCCTGTAATTTACTTTGTAAAGAAAGCTTTTTGAGCAGAGGTCCTAATAGAATAGAAAGGGATCTAAGCTATCACCTCCTGTAGAGATTCTGAACCCAATGTGGTGTGGGCGCTTGGGTGGGGAGGGGTAACACACATGTATGCATTTCTCCACAGCAAGCCATGACATTCGTCAGGGTCTCAGAGGTGTCCGTGACTCAGAAAGGGTAACATTTGAGCTGAAGGAGGGAGAGTGCTTTGTCCAGACTCATAGCACCTGAAATGGAACTAAAACTCTTTTTCCCTAACTTCTGTCCACCGCACCACAGAGCCCAGTCCCAAACCCATAAGCTTCCATTATACCTAATGGCATGACACATACCCAAAGGGTGTTCAACTCTTACTGATGGAAATGAGGGGCATAACATTTTAATATAACCCAAGAGTAGGAGTTCCCTGGCGCATGACTTCCTTCCACTAAGGCAATTTCTTTTCCCAAGACTGGCCGAGGTCTCCTGCATCCATTATTATAAACGGTTCCCTTTGTGAGCGACGTAAAACATTCCTGAATGCTGATGCTGAAATGTGCACTTGTGTATCAGATCTTTTCAACCAGGAAGAGAATCGTAGGTTCCCATCCTCTTTCCCATCGCTTCCTCCCCAATTTAAATCCTAGCTACGTAATTATGTCTCAACTTGGCATGATCTCTGACCATTCAATATCGACTCCTTGGCAGGATCTCCCATCGAAGATTTTTATTTCTGAGCCTGCAGGTTGCTGGGAGTACAACCATGCTACTTGGGCTCAGAACATTAAATGTTTATAATCCAAACATTTCTCAAAAGGCCAACATGTACGGTGGAGGTCAACATGATTTTTGGTCGTTGCCAGTCCGCTGATTTAGGCCCTAGGGAGCTAAATACGATAGGTTACATATCTATTCCAAAAGCCCTGCAATCTAATCTCCTTAACTGCTAACAATTACTTTAGAAGGTACAGTTTGGGGATATCCAAAAGCACAGCTCAGTTTGATGACTTTGTACTAACAAAGCCGAATGAAAGTCTTCAAACAGAGGTCTTGCAAAATCTTGTGGATTTCCGTAAAGTAATGAGCGTCTTGTACAATATTTATTGCTGTGGGCTTAGCTTTGTATTTTTAACTCTCTTTGTTTCATGACATGCTATAATTATACGCTCAAACCATCGTCTAAATTTATCTTATTGTAGTTTTCCGGTAAAATACTATGTACTACATACAACATTTATATTTATAAAGTCTATGATAGAAGCAGAGAGCGGTTTGTTTAGACCTTTAAATTGGGGTGTGAGGAAGAAAAGGGAAAGAAGAAGGCGATTTCAGGAGGATTCTGCACCAAAGGACACGTGTTAAATGCTCTCATGGATGTCAGTGCACGAGATGATAGCATCATTATTCATTACGACCTCTTCTGTGCTGGCATCAAGGAGTCAGGAGCCCTCAGTTCTCTCCCTGGCTTTGCCATTAACGACCTGACCGCTGAAGTTCGAATGCCTCATTTGTCAAATAATGTGGCCGGACCAGATCATCTTGAAGGCACCTTCTAGCTTGTAAAAATTGTAAAATTCTGGGTGGCCTAGTCAGTCAAGTGTCTGACTCTTGGTTTCAGCTCAGGTCATGATTTCACGCTTTGTGAGATCGAGCTCCGGATCAGGCTCTGTGCTGACAGCGCGGAGCCTGCTTGGGATTCTCTCCCTCTCTCTCCGCCCCTCCCCTGCTCACACGCACTCTCTCCCTCTCTCTCTCAAAATAAACACACTTTAAAAAAAATGGTAAGATTCTGCAATATGCTGTATAACAAGGGACTGGAAATGTTTTCACAGAGGGAAAAACATATGTGCTTTGGCTCTAGTGGCCCTCCGCCAGGACCACGACCTGTAAAAATACCTGCATGTTTCGAAGGGAGATAAAAAATATTTCGGAGAATTGTGAATCTCAGAATACCTGTGGACAGAACACAACTTTTATATTCACTGATGTACTTAATAACCAAGATAATTCTGAACAAAAAGCGGGAGTACTGAAGAAGAATTTGCCCCGGCAGGTACCTCACTGTGTGTTAAAGCAACAATAATTAAAATGGCATGACACCATCATAGGACTACAGAGGCACCAGGAAAGAAAGCACGGAGACAGTCCCGAAAGTACATAGCCATACGGCACATGATAAGGATGTTACTTCAAATCGGTGGGGAAAGAAAAATGCTGGGACAGTTGTTAGCTGTTTGGGGATAAATCGAGCCAACATGAATTCCAGACGATATACAAAGTTAAAGGTAAACACTGAAACCGCAAGAACTAACGGAAAACACGCTCTTGGAGTAGAGCGGTCACTGCAGGTGTAGCAGCAAGGAGAAAACTATAAAGATAAAGCGGAAAAGATTTGACAATCTAATATTAAAATATCCTGTATGTCACGAAAAGGCCACGGGCAAAATTAAGAGGCAGACGACAAACTCAGAGAAAGAGATCAGATGTGAACAAAGATTAAGATCTCCAATGCATAGAAAATGCTTCAAATCTGTCGTAGAGGGACGGACACCACAGTGGAACGATAAACAAATGGTATGAACAGACGATTCACAAAAGAAGAAATACAAAGTGCCAATAAATACGAGGAAAATATCTTCTGCCTCACTGCTAACGAGAGCAATGCAAATTAAAATAACACGAGAGACAATATTAAAAGGCAAACGATAAACTCAGGAAAGTATTGGCTTAAAAAATAAGCCACACTTTTAAAACAAAAATATCCAGGGTTGACGTAGGTCATTCATTTCACAAATACGTATTAAGCAACTGTTACCTACCAGGCACCGGGATAAGGTAATAAGGGTACAATGGTGGATTAGACACGGTCCTTGTCCCGTGAAGCATTTGTATAGGGTTGCAGAAGGACACGTGACGAGCCTCAGATAAAAGGCACTGTCATGCACGACGGGGCTGAGAGCGATTCGGCGACATGCGTTACAAGTCTTACAAATAAATATACTCCTTAACCCCGCCATTGTCATTCCAAGACTTTATCGTCAGGAAGTGATCAGAAGTATACAAAATTGGTAATAGCAAACATTTTATGCACGCTTACCAGGTATTAGGCCCCGTTCTAAGAACTTTACATGCATCAACTGTGATAATTAAATGAGTTGATGCATGTAAAGTTCTTAGCCCTGTTTATATTTGTGAAAAAGTATAAATAATCTAAACAAACACCAAGAGGGGCTCGGTTTAATAAACCCAATGGAATACTAGGCCAACGCCACCAATCATGATGGAAAGATGATTCAGTGACTTGAGAAAATGATCACAATATACCTTTATGTGGATGAAAGGTATTCGCAAGATGTTAATGGCGATGCTTTCTGACTGAAGGGATTCAAGGTGGTGTCTACTTTTTTCTTTGAGCTTCTGTAGAATTCCCAAATTTTACACAAAGAATCTGTGTTATCTTTATAATCAGATCTATTATCTATCTATCTATCTATCTATCTATCATCTATCTGTTTAAAACCCATTGAACCAAATGGAATCACTGAAGAATTTTCAGGATCCTATTACAGCTTTACCCACATACTTGCACAATTCCCTTTACCTAGAATGTCCTCTCCCACGCATCCTGCCGCGTCCTTTCCCCCTTGTCCTGGCTAACTCCTTACTCCTTAAAACTCCGCTCAGGCTCACGCTGCCAAAGAGCCTTTGGACACCAACAGCATTTAGCCCCCTGTCCCCACTCTAGATGAGGCGTCTCTCCTCTGTGCTACTATAATGCCCTCTGCGGGTCTCGAGCACCTGCTTGCCGTGCGATTTATCCATCTGTTCCTTAGGTCCTACCCCTATCAGGGGTCACAGACACGTCTCTTCGTAGCCCTTGCACAGTGTCCGGCTTAGCGCGGATATCAAAGAAATATTTACGAGGGGAATGAAAACACATTCCTTTGTGAAGAAAAGAGAGAAGATACTGACTTTCCACGACACGGTTTTCATAGGTTTGTTTGAGAAGGGGTCGAGACGTTTAGGTTTGGGGCAGGGCTCTATAAAACTCACTACTATGGGTCACCCCAGTCATACCCTAGGCTGTCCCTTGGACAGCCTAGGTCTTCAGTGCATAAGGGCAACACCCTTGGCTGCTCCTGCGCGCCCCCCCCCCCCACTTCCCCCATGCTAACCTTTGTCACACCGTGTTGTCCCAGGAGACTGTGAGATCCTTGGGGGCAGGAGCCATGTTGTTTGCCTGTGTCCGGCGCCTGCCTGAGGCCTTCTCGCCGACCCCCACCGACCAATCATCACAAACGTCTTCTTACTGACTGCTGGCAGCTGAACTCCTTTGGAACGAAGCTGTGTGACCGGCACCAGAATTTGCCGTGCCCTCCCTCTCCTCTCCCTGGTGCAGAAGGCCTCCTCTGCGGCCTGCATTGAGGAACTACCACGCACGTTGACGCTGCAAACTGCCGTCCCTGGTTTTAAACAGCAAACACAAAATCCCTACCTCTAGTTCTGGCATCACAACTTATGAGGTAAGAAAGTGGCGGGGTGGGGGGGCGGGGTGGGCCATAGAGGACTATCTTCAATTTCACACCGTGGCCAAGTCACAAGAACTAAGTGAAAGAGTAGTTGTTTTCCTCAGACCTTAATGTCTGAGTGAGGGAAACTACATAAGGAAAACAGGGCGTGTGTAGAAGATACTAGGACCGCAGGTTGAAAACCAAATGCTTCTGAGATTCCCAATCTTTAAGATACTATGTTTTTCTCCTAGCGTTGGCTAGCCTCATAGCCGGCTTCTCAGCCTCCTCCGTCAGGTCACCAACTTCGGTCAATCGATTGGTATGAAATGCAGGTTCGCCACGGCCCTCTCCGCTCGCAGAATGGGGCCTCTGCCCTCGCCACGTCTCCCCTGCTCTGGGAACCGTGGATAAGAATCTGTTTGAAGCAGCAAATTTCATCTACGGGCACTTTTTGAAGGCTCGCCTGTGGAGAGCTGAAATATAACTGGAAGCTGGCCAGTTATAACATGACATAAACACCCAAAGAACTAAAGAAAGCTTTTTACTAAACGGTCTGTGCTTCCGTTAGGTTAGAACCCGGTAGAATATAGTCTAACCTAGAATAATCGGATAGGACAGGTACAGAAGTATAGAGGTCAAGAGGTCCAGCTCTAGGGTCACACAGGCCCAGGTTCAAAGCATAGCTTTAGCACGTGCCTGTTGAATGATGTGAATCTCACTTTCTTCGTCCGAAAAAATGGGGCCCAAAATAGTGCCCGCCTCATTAGCGATGCCAGGCTTAAACGCGAGAAGGCATAGAAATACACATTGCACAGAACCTGACACGGGAGAAGTGCCCCAAGCTGCTAATTACAATTCTTATTATTTTTACTCGTGGCAAAGACTGCTTCATCAATATGCATGTTCCCCTCCTTTTCCTGGCACCCAGCTGGATGACATGTCCCAACCTCCCTTGCAGCTAATAGCGGTCATATGTAGCTCATGAAAAGTGGACAAAAGTTATGTGCAACATTTCCAGGCCTGGCACTCCTGTGCACAATCTTCTGTGCTCTTTCCCATCCCACCTGCTAGATGTTGACACCCAGGGCAACCTTGGATGCCCCAAGTTGAAGGTGTCGGAATCTCCACCAACCTGGATCCCTACGTGCATTCACAGAGAAAGGCCCTGTCATTGCTACCATTGGCTACAAACGCCCACGTTGGACCACCACCATGCAACCGGTAAATAAACTTCCACGGTGTTAAGGCGCTGAACTTTCAGGGGGTTCTCTGGTCACAGCAGCTAGCGTTATCCTAACCAATATGTTGTCTAAGTCAAAGAAGAGCAGATCTGAAAAGATCCTTGAAGACCTCCTCGACCGTACAAGACAGATTGAGGCCCGGAGTCATTGTCCAAGGTACTTCGACGGACCTTTTGCTTCAGATTCCTTCAAGAACACCCTGTCTTTTTACGTACGATGCTAATTAAAGTCTGTAGGATCAAAGTCTTCTCTGTTTGCCCAGTTAAAGCCAGATCTATTCCTAGGGGAATTTTAGCACAGGGAGTTGGAAATACAGACCCCTTCTACTAGACAGCAGAACAGGAAAGGAAGGAAAACAAGAGAGGCCCTTTCTCATTGTTCTGTGTCTTCCTCACAGGGGGCCACGAGGTTATCATATTATTACACTTGAGAGGGGGTTTTGAAAAATAAAGAGTGACACCATATATGTCCTCAATGAGCTTACGATCTAGCTGTCTTAGTCTGAGCTTAGTTATACTAGGTGCCATAAGACTGGGGGGCGGGGGGTGGGTGCTTACAAACAACAGATATTTACTTCTCACGGTTCCGGAGGCTGGACGTCCAAGATCCAGGTACCAGCATGGTCAAGTTCTGGGGAGTGCTCTCTTCTTGGGCTGCAGATGGCAGAGTTGGAGAGGAAGCTCTCTGGGACCTCTTTTAGAAGACACGAATCCCATTCATGATGGCTCCCCCCATCATGATCTAGTCACCTCCCAAAGGCCCCCATCTCCAAACAGCATCACGTTGGGGATTAGGTTCCAACATATGAACTTTAAGGGGACACAGGCACTCGGTCCACTGCACTATAGCTGGGAATGCACACAAGATTTCAGAAGCGTGTAGTGATGCGGTATAGACGATGCCAACTCGACATGCATGCAGAGAAGGGAGAGACTGATGAGACTGGTACTTCTAGAAGACTGCACAGAGAATAAAACTTAGGCTAGACTTTGTAAGGCTCTCAAGAATTGGCTAAGCAGAGAAACCACATATATAGGCACCTGAGGAGAATTCAAGCAAAAGGGAGAGATGTCTGGATCGCCAAAATAATGAAAAGTGGATACCTCGTTACACTACCCTTCTTTTCCTACATTTGTCCAGCAATAATAATAATAGCTGAATAATCATTCCCTGTGTTCCAAGAATGATGCCAGGCACTTCCCAGCCATTACCCAATTTCACCTTTACTAGAAACCTATGGGTGAGGTATCAGTGTCTCCATTCTACAGATGAGGAAACTGAGGCTGAAAGAGTTTTGATTGCCAAAGGTCTCACGGTCAAGAAGTAGGAGAGGCTGAATTCAGATTTGGTCCTGTACTCTTAATTGTTAACCTACACTATCAACGACTCATTTCGGAAGGTAGATATAACATCTCCGAGGACAGAAAATCACGACAAGACACCAATGCGGATGGTGATTTCTCCTCCTCTCCTGAATGGACGCCTACGCAAAAGTCCTGGATGAGTCAGAAGGTTTGCATTCAAATCCTGGATCTACCACCAACTAGCTATGACCTTGGGTGATTTAAATGAATTCTCTGAGCCTCAGTTTCCTCATCTGGGACATAGGGGAAAATAAGTCCCACCTCATAAGGCCGTTGTGAAGTTTAATTGAGATGCTATCAAGTTAAACAAGTTAGAGCTATGTGAATATAAAATCATCGTTTGCTTTTATTTATTTTTTTTAAATTTTTTTTAATGTTTATTTATTTTTGAGACAGAGGGAGACAGAACATGAGTTGGGGAGGGGCACAGAGAGAGGGAGACACAGAATCCGAAACAGGCTCCGGGCTCTGAGCTGTCAGCACAGAGCCCAATGCGGGGCTCGAACCCACGACCTGTGAGATCATGACCTGAGCCGAAGTTGGACGCTTAACCGACTGAGCCACCCAGGCGCCCCTGTTTGCTTTTATTTTTGAGAGAAAGAGGGAGAGGGAATCCCACGAGGGGCAGAGAGAGAGGGAGTGAGAAAGAATACCATGCAGGCTCCGTGCTGTCAGCACAGAGCCTGATGCGGGGCTCTAGCTCACAAACCGCGAGATCATGACGTCAGCCGAAGTCGGACGCTCAACCGACTGAGCCACCCAGGCGCCCTGTAAAATCATTGTTTTTGTTATTACAGCTAGTTTTGTCCTGCAAATATAAAAAGGTTTTAAGGGCATGAGAAGTAATCACAGGAGGTCCCCCCCACCGCCCCTCTCCCACTCTCGCACGCTCTCTCTTGCTCTCAAAATAAATACATAAATAAATAAAAAGAAGCAACCACCGGAAAACTTTAGGCAACAAGGCACAAATCAGAGTTGAAAAGACAGCCCTATGCTATATAGCCCACTACAAGAGAGCATATAAGTAATAATAACGGTAACACTTACAGGGTTCTTACAATGCACTTTGCATTTTCGTCCTTACAACAAATCTATGAGGTGAACCATCGGCTTTTGCTCCTCTCGTTTGTTTTTGACTTGCTTTTTTGGCTGGCCAGTGCCTGAACGTTCTTCCTTCTGGGAAACCCCGCCATTGAGTGAATCTTGACGGAAGACAGATTCCCCCTCCCACAACCAACGCTAGCTCAGACACTACGTGCTCCCCGGGCTAGGCATGTGCAGGTGCTCTAAGTTTGGCTAAGTGGATAACCCCACCAAGGACTTGGCATGGCAAACGAGTGATGCCTTTTCAGCAGCGCAGACATCAAGCGATCAGTGGTGATGGCGAAAGTGGCTTCCAGAAAGCTGTAGGAGTAGGATTCGACCTGGTCGTGCAGTTTCCTTTGGTTTCTGCCATTCTCTGAACCTGATGTGCCAGCCACAAAATTTGTTTTGCTTATGTTTATTGGAGTTGGGTGCTGTTGTCGGCAACCAAGAATCCTGGCTCACAAAAGTGACCGCTGTTAACGTCCATGTGTTATAAGTAAGAAAAGTGAGGTGCAGCTAAGTAATGATGGAGTTGGGATTTGAACCCTGATGACAAGAAAGGAGAATGTAGAGACCATTCATGCAGGATATTACTGCAACTAGACAGGCAGACAGACAGACAGATACACAGAGCGCACACACACACACACACACACACACACACTATGTATATATACACAGAGAGACTATATGTGTACACATTCTGATTGCAATGCAGCCTTCCTGGGTTCAAATCCTGCCTCCTGTTCTTACTAGCTATGTGGCCTTGGGCAAGTTACTTAACTTCTCTGTGCCTCAATGTCTTCATCTATGCAGCAAGAATGATAGTAAGACCGCCCTCCTCGAAGAGTTGCTGGTAGGATTAAACGAGTTAGGATTTGTAAGGCACTTAGAACAATGCCTGGGACAACGGCACTATTTGTTATTATCATATGATTCGAGTCTTCGGACTGAGGGTCAACACTTGAAATCCCTATCCAAAACAAATAATCTTTAGTTTTGGAAGAAATTCTCAAAACCCACTGAAATCAGGGCCATTTAATATTTCAATACGCAAAACGTCGCCTCGTCTAGTCCTCCAACCCTTGGAAGTGGATGTGGTTTTTCCCCGCTTTACAGATGAGAAAACGGAGTGTCAGAGAAGGTAAGTGACAAGTGACCGAGATGTGATTTAAATCTAGCTCTGTCTCACCTCAAAGCACATTCTAAAACTCTAGTACGAAAACTTCACAGGAGCAAGTGAGGTAGTTGGCGAAGCTTGAAGGGACCTGTGTAGACAGGAAGGCGAAATGAGCAAATGCTAGAACCTAACACAAGTTTGGCACCATGGGCTATTCTGAGGCGTTTTTATAAGCATTATCTCATATTAGTAATCCGGTGGACTGCATTTCAGTGGTAAAATGCTCCAGGTAGTCAATGATCCCTGGCATCTAATTGATTCTAAAGCATCGTCTCATAGTTGAAAAAGAAACTCTCAAAACCAACATGCCATGCTCTTTCAACAGGCCCACGCAACCAGTGTAAGCCACAGACTAAACATGTCATCTTTCTGGAACATCTGTTTTCCCTAAAGAGCTAGAAGGAAAAGTTACATAATTTACCTGGCAACGTATTTTGAGAACTCAAAACAAACACGAACATATCATGAGCAGTATGCAAAAACCTATGATACTTTAAGATAAAAACCAGTATCTTCAAAGAAGTTTCAAGCTTGTGACAGACTGCTCCAGGGCCCCTGGCGAGTTCACACTCCTCTGTTGTTAAGGATACTTGGGGAGGGGGAGCTTCAGAACTCTGCAATATTACGTCCTAAATAGGGTTATTCCGTCTTGTCGGAAAGCGTCATCAATTCCTGTGCACGTTTCGGTCTGTCGTGATTTTAGTAAACATAACAGCTGCCATCCACATTCTGGCTAACATCATAGTTAGCTGAAGGGACTCAGCATTATCCAGAAGGGGTTGTTTGATGCTAAATCTCACCAAGGATCAACAGAGAAAACTAGCTCAAGGACAGGGGCTCAGAGAACCCACGAACTTGGATATTAACTATTTCTCTGACATTGCCAATTCTGTGAAAATAATACGAGACATTTCTTATTCTTCCTCCAGTGGACGACTGCTTGGATGAAATGTTAAGCAGAGCTTGGGATTTCGATTGAAACGCAGGATTGTTTTAAACTCACATATCTATGTACTTTGTAAGACGTGTCATATCCGTTAATGTAGGTATAAACCCTTCCTTGGGAATTCTGTCACTCTCATACTCTCTGGTCGTAATTTCTACCTGCAGCGCTAATCGGTGAGTTCGCTGCTGTTCACCCTCCTTAAAATGAACCTTAGTCTCACAGAGTTAGCCTCAAGTTGAAGGTCTTCGGTCAACAGAAAGGAATAGCTTTCCAAGAAGTCACACATCTCAGAAATGCTCATTCTGCAGTCCGCCTACTGGTGGCTTGGCAGAAATCAGCCTTGTTTCCTTTTATTTGGATGATATTAAGTCCCAAGTGGAGTTGTTCACCGGCCCGCACTAGGCTCCTCTCTCTGGGCAGCCTGGCTCTCAGAATAATGGGACGCTCACAAGCAGACCTCTCTGGGCTCCCCTGCTTACAGTGAGGATTCAGAAGCAACCGATGAGCCAACCTAGTCCAGTCAAGGACATTTCCATACTTTGAAATGCTGGGCGCTGGCCGTCTGGCAACTCCTGGTCCGTGAGTTTCAGTTTTTAACTCTGGGTTCTGCTCTATTTGTCCACAAGAATGTGCTATATCGCTTTCCTTAGAATCCAATTGCAATAATTTTCAACAGAAAAAAAAAAAGCAGATTACAAAATTGCTTCTACGCTGGAAGTGTAATTATGTAAAAATTACGTACGCATATGGACAGGGACTGGAAGGGGATGAGGGAAGATGAAAACAATTTGATTTGCAGGGGGTGGCAGGACTGTGAATGAGGATTTTTTTAATCCTTTCCTATAGATTTTCATTAACATTCTCAGAGGCTGTGTGTGCAAAAACAAAACAAAACAAAAAAAAAAAAACCAAAAAAACCCCCAAAAAAACAAAAAATAAAAGCCAAAAAAACTACAGAGAGTTAAATTTGTAAATTCTTGTAGATAAAATGTTGATCATCCTTCTTGTTCATTTAGTGTCTGCCCTACACGGACAATATTCCGTTTTCTACATCATCCAAAAGAACAGATTTTGCCATCATTTACAGAGTCTTTGCCAAGAAAATCAATAAAGACATATTTGTACAGAACCTAGAGCGGGCTGGTTTTCTCCAGGAATGTGTTGAGTTAATTGAAAAGGTTTTGGTTAAGGTTAGCCAGTCGGAGATCACGGCGTTGTAGACAACACATACTGTGAGAATGAACTTCGTACAACCTTTCAAATACCTTTGGGAAGGCAGGAAATTGAAATATTGTGCTATATTGGCAACTAAATGGTCATTCATCATCCATGCTAGGTTTGGAGCTGAGAAGAACGGTTTGGAAACTCTCGGAGGGCCTTTAGTAACAATTTCAAAGTTAGACTCGTGTATGTAGATTTTCACAGCATATCTGGGGAAGACGAAGAGATAACATCTGCGTATACTATTAACATGGCCTGTCTAATAACAACTTCGGACTGGATTCACACCCACAAAAGCTGCATTAAAATACATTAAGCTTGAGACACCAACTGACAAAAGCAAGGAAATTCACAGTTAAAGGGGAAACGTGCCATATGTTCTTCAATACCTACGAGCAACGGGGTGCATTTGGAAAGTCATTAAAGCGGCACCCAGTTGTGCCTAGGTATTGGAGAACATATGGAATCTTTTCCTCCGTGAGTATAATTTTTCCTGCTCTCATTGAGCGCATGTATCAATCTTCACTTTTTGGTCATATAGGTTTTTGTTTGTTTAATTGCCATAGCGTGTAAAATAAATACGTTCTCATTTTCAAACAACAGCACCATCGCACAGTGCAAACTGGTTCTCAGCCTTTGCTGCCTGGTGGTTTCTCATGATTTGTCCCTTCCCAAGGTTTGTGCGCCATCCCAACACTTCCAGCTGCCACCTACTCCTTGAGGAGTACTGTTCCCTTTCCCCATCCTGGGGATGCCGTCCGCCATGGTGGTCAACGCTTGTGTCTTCCACCAGCACCTGGGTGGGTCAACTGGCTGAAGTCAGAGCCTGAGCAGCAGAAGAGCCCGTTCTTCTGGACATTTGTTATGAGGGTAAAGTTTCTTTCGTCTTTAAATACGGGCTTGAACCTTTTATTTTGGCAAAACTAGCAGCCAGTGTGATATAAAGAGGGGTTTATTCATATGACCGTGTCCTCTTTTTGTCTTCTGTCATTCGTCCGTTTATTCTATCGTTTCATGGTTGCGTACCTGCCGTGTGCTGGGATTGGGAATAAGATGCTAACCAAGACCCGGGTCCTGCCCCCAAGTCATCCGGTGTCTGTACGAGTGGACAAAACAGTAAGCTGACAACGATCACCGAGTGTGATGAGTGCTGCTGTAGGAGCCGGCAGAGGGGGCTGAGGAAGCAGAGAGGAGGGACAGCTAACCCGTACCGGGGGTTCCAGATGCAGGGCCTCAGAGTGCGTGATGGCCACGACAGACAGCCATTGTAGAGCCACGTTCACAATTGAATTCATTCAATACAGTCCACAGACTTTTACTGAGCACCTACTACATGCCAGGCCCTGAACTAGGCACTGGACGGAATAGTGACACAATGCCTGCAGGTTTTAAGCATGGGAGTGACAGGAACAGCTTGGTGTAATCATTGAAAATGAGGAGAGAAGAGGAGAGAGAAGAGAGGAGCCAGATGGTGCAAGCATGCTTTATGCCACGGCAAAGAAGCAACCACAGAAGGCTTATAACCAAGAGTGTGGAGTGATCAACTCAGTGTTTTAGAAAAATCACCCTGACACCATTAAAGATGACATATTGGAAGGAGTCAAGAGAGTCAAGGCAATCGGGGCTGATGAAGGATATTGAGGCTCTCAACAAGAGGAACAGCAGCTGGGATGAAAGGGCATAGATAGAGTCAACCAATATTCACGAAAGAGTCAGCAGGACGTGGGGATTGATCGAATCAGAGACTTGGAGAGACATGATAGACGTGTGGAATGTGGAGTCCACAAAGACTGGCTGAATGTTCGAGGGAAACGTAGAGATTATCCGGTTCAACGTTCTCATTGTCACCCGTAAGGAAACTGGAAGTCTAGAGTAGTTGGCTGATTTGTTCACGTCAACCAGTCTACTTTGTGGAGGTGCAGGGCCCAAGACCAAGATCTCCTAGCTCACAAGGAAGTGGTGTTTCAATAAATCTAATGTAACGTCTAGGTTGAGATAAAAGTATTAATTACCTTTAGAATCCCCAAAGCTGAAAACGCATCTCAAAGTTGTTTGAATGTTCCCTTCTACCTCCCTTGCTTTTCTACTCCCACCACGTTTGATTTAAAATTTCTGCTCTCTCCAGCCTCTTGCAGGGTCTGAAAAGATACGAATTTCAAAGTGTGGCAGTATGATGACCTTATCATACTGTGCCTGTGAAACACAAATGTGGTCTCTTTGTGTGTTCATTGATTTTTGAGAGAGAGAGAGAGAGACAGAGCATGAGCGGGGGAAGGGTACAGACAGAGGGAGAAACAGAATCCAAAGCAGGCTCCGGGTTCTGAGCTATCGGCACAGAGCCCGATACGGGGCTCGAACCCATGAACCACGAGGTCATGACCTGAGCTGAAGTCCAGCGTTTAACCGATTGGGTCACCCAGGCGCCCCCACACATGTTTTATGTAGATCCTCATTTTGTAATTAAAATGTAAGGATTAGAGCGCAGAAACACCACAAGGTACATAGTAATGAGTTGAGATACATCCTTAGAAAATCATTTTTTTCCCCTCCCTGGGTCCCAATCTCTAACTATAAAATAAAGAAAATAAGATTTATACTAACCGTAGGGATAAATAACATTGGAAGGCCGTGAACCCTGAGATGTAGCAAATTCAAAAATGTTTGTGGACCGACCATCTCGTCAATAAGTATAAGATTGTTACATTACTTTCCTCTCAAACACTGCTAGTTTGGTTCTAGATTGTTGTTTTTTTTTTTAATGATTATTTTAGAGAGCATGAGTGAGTGGGGGAGAGGGGCAGAGAGACTGAGAGAGAGAGAGAGAGAGAGAGAGAGAGAGAGAGTCTTAAGCAGGCTCCAAGCTCGCAGCCTGATGTGGGGCTTGATCCCACAACCCCGGGATCATGACTTGTGCTGAAGTCAAGAGTAGGATGGATGCTCAACCGACTGAGCCACCCAGGCTCCCCTGGTTCTAGATTTTTAATGACAGCACCAACCCAGGGGAAGCTCGAGCGTGAAATTCGCCACAGCTGTGAGTCTCCAGACCTCTGTCCAGTGATGGTGTCAACCTGCCTCCTCAGACAGACACTTTCAGGTGCTGTCTCATGTACACTTCCAGAGTCTTCTCAAACACAACCGTATCATCTACTGTGCCAGCACTCTGAGACGGCACATACTCTCGGCCACGTTCACAAGTGGGCCACGAGTTCCAAGAGACTCTGGATCTTTCTCTTCAGTTTGAAAAGCCTTGTTTGGCCCGTGAGACCTGTTTTCGCCCTAACTCCCCGTACTGGGTACCTGGTGCCTCGCACTGGGACCTACTGGCTCTCTAGCGGACAGTCTAGCGCGTCAAAATTTGGTCGATAGTTGAAAAGAACGATACGTTTATATAACGGAGATAAATATTTATGAAACTATTGAAATAATGTATACTTTCTTCTTCATAAATGTTTCCCTTTGGCTCCTCTCCCACTGGATCAATGTGGTGGGATGAGGGGGAGGTGGGGCTGGGAGCTTCTAGTACAACCTAGAACAAAGAAGTCTTTGCTCAGCTTGGATTTTAAACCAAATTCTTCTAAGTCCCTAGCGAGACAGCGAACCTGGAAGCCGGGTTCATTGGAAGGCCTCTAAATCTCCTTTGAAATTCCATTACATAGCAAGACTTAGACTTGGGGCTCTGAGAATAGAGATTTCTTATTAACCACGACGTAAAAGAACACGAAGGATATGCCACACCATGGATTTGCCACCCAGGGAAGGGGAAGAATCCTTCCTGTACTGAGAGGAAGAAGTTGGTGGTGAGGGGCACACATTTTGCATAGATGAGATGAGACAGAAGATGCCTCATCCCCGAGTAGGTCAAACAAAAGGAATCCGAAGTATTTTGAGAGAATCTTGTACTGGGTAGTGGTGCACTTTCATGGCCACGTGCTCCTACGGAAAGAATAATTACAATACACTAGAAACACTAAGCGTGGCAGCAGCAGGAGGGACATCTATGTAGATGGTTCTGAGATGCCACTCTTCCAAATGTCCACAGCCTGTGAGCCGCAGGGTCCGGGAGACACGGAGGGAGCCAATGAACTGGGGACAGGTCAGGTGCAGGACGAGGAGGTTCAGAGAACTCAAGACCCAAAGGGGCCCTGCATCGTCGCAGTGGATAGGACAGGGAGATTGCCCCGCTACAGCAGGCATTAGCACTGGATGCTCTGTAACTCGGAGGGACGCAGCATATCCCAGGAAAAACCGTAAGTTCCCTCGGTCCCACTGCTGCCGCCATCATACATAGGCCTTCGTCCACATGCAGACATCACTGGGCGGGTTGTGGGGGGCGGGGAGGGAAAGGGAAAACGCTTTGACACGATATATACACGATAGACGATAGATATCTGTCCCGCCTGACAGAGGGAGTCTGAACACTGCCTGTAGCGACTACCTAAAAGAGAGCCTTAAATTAGAAGAAACTCAGTTGCCTTCGGTGGTAGGTTGAAGTTTCCCATCATCAACCAGACTGGCAACGCCAGAGCAAGTTGAGGTGAGTTTCAGGGAATACCAAGTGTTACACATGGAGCCCCATTTGTGTTTTCAGTTTCAGTCCCGTTCTATTAGTTTGTAGAAGAGATGATTAATCTTCCTTCGAAGACGAAACTACCGCCACGTTCCCAAGTGAAGCCAGGATCCTTAAGGTTCTTGCAAAGATCTTAAGAATGGAGCTGGACTGGGGGGGAGGGGAGGGGAGAACAGAACCTGAATTTCCTGATTTCCAGTTGCGTGAGCTGTCCTCCTCTCCCCACTAACATAATTATTCAGAACAGGTTGGAATACAGATAAGATAAGGCGTGATCTGGCCGTCATTAAAACATCCAGATTTAATTTCAGCCTTGACCAAATCCACTGATGCTCCTCTCCTCTCATAATAAAAATAGATTAGATAACCAGCTAGGTTGAAAGGGCCAAACCAGTGTGCCGATTGGCTGGTGGTAGGAAGCCGTGGAGCCCCTCACTAACCGCTGTGCTGATTGACAGAAGCCTGTGAAACAATAGAAGGCTATGCCAAACAAGTCCCTTTTTGAATCGAACTCAAAACTCCAGAAAGGCTTTCATGCCGCCATGGCTGGCTGGTGTCTTCTTTGATGTGATAAAATTTCAGCCCTTTTCAGCGGCAGTTGTAATTGCTATGTATGGGGAGGGGCGAGGGGCTGACTATCCGGTATTATTTTATGATTCTTTCAATTCAGTAATAATATAATAACTTAGAGACTTAAGAGCTCAGATAAAGAACAGTGGCCTATTGAGAAACTTTAGTATTTTGCTTTTGACAGGATGTTCTTTCAGACATTTCTTCTGGGGGTTAAAAAAAAAAAAACAACCCTATTTGGACTATTTGCATAAGAATATATTTTATTGTAATGTGTCTAGCATTTCCATAGCGGGAAATCCAGGAAAATGAACGGCATATTATCATTACAAACAATGATATTTAGAATTAGAACAGAAAGTCCTTGGTCATTTTTCAAACCTGCCAACCAAATCAATGATGAGAGAAAACTGTGTGTGTGTGTGTGTGTGTGTGTGTGTGTGTACTTACGCCCAAGCCTGTGGGCTGATGAGAGCTTCTTACAGAGATATGGATTTATAATTTGCTACCTGCAAGGGAAGCACTTTAACTGGCACTAAGTTAGCCAGGGAGCAGTGGTAGGAGGCAAGGGTCATAAACTCTAGTGCAAGTGCATGGAATGTTTCACTTTTGTGTACATTTTTCAATCTTAAACCAGATTTACTCGGGATTTAAGACTTTATTAAGGTCAAAAGGATTACATTAAGTTCATAGACACGTTTGTTTTATTAATTGAGTCATAAGTTCTGGCCGTCTGCAAACACGTTTGGAAACAGGCATCAGATGGTTTCCATTGCCGTAATAGATCAGAAAATCTGCCAGTAAGTCTGTTTGCAGCTCTTAAAAGCTGTTGAACAAAAATGTGTTTTGAACTATCGACAATTACCTGAGAAAACAACCGGATTCTGTAAGTCGATTTGTTTATATTCCCCATACATTCTCTCTCACCCTGCTTTCTACACGCCTGGCCCGAGCCGTCTACACGGGGGCATCGCAGGTGATCTTTCTTGAAAACGCTTCCCTCTTCCCCCTCATTAAGACGGAACATCAGGAGGAGCGTGAACAAGTTTTTTTGATGACTGAATGTTGAGAGAGACGGAAAAATAGCGTGCCTTCAATAGGAAAGACAAATTGGGTTGCTGTTAAATTATATGCAAAAGAGTATGTATGAGATATAAAGCATCCTAGATTAAACACATATTATCGTTACATTGGAAGTCCCCCCGTTGGCACCCTGGCAGATCTATGCCCTTGTCTCTGCACCCAGCGGTAAAAAGACGGTCCTGAATCTTGTGTTTCTCTCCCACTTGCTTCTCGTTAGAGTATTTACTATATATGTTTGTATCCCATAACAATATGTTGTTGAGTCTTCTGTGGTTTGAAGTCTATAAAACGAAACGGTACTGAAGCTTTTTTCCCCCGCAACCCCTTCTTAATATCACGTTCGCAGCAGCTGTCCGTGTTGTGGCACGGACTTTGAGTCTCTTTCTCTGACTTATTTCACCGAGCAAAATGCCCACCAGGTCCATCCGTGTTGTCACAAAGGGCAGAGTTTCCTTCTTTTTTATGGCTGAACAGTATTCCATTCTACACACACACACACACACACACCATATTTTCTTTATCCAATCATCTATCTACGTACACTTAGGCTGTTCCTATATTTTGGCTCTTGTGAAACACGCTGCAATGAACATGGGAGCACAGGTATCTCTTCGAGATCCGGATTTCCTTTCCTTTGGATCTATACCCGGAAGTGGGATTGGGGGATCATGTGGTAGTTTAATTTTTTGAGAAACCTCCATACTGTTTTCCACAGCCGTTGCACCATTTTACAATATATAAAAGATTTGAAATGAGGGGAAAAAAATGCTTAGAAGTCCCAATGTGGGGTTTTAGTAAACTGGCTATTTGGGGATCTTAAAAGTACTCCATTAGAGATGAGGGAAGCTTACTTTTTTGCTGTCATTAAAACAACCACTTAGGGGCGCCTGGGTGGCTCTGTCGGTTGAGCGTCCGACTTCGGCTCAGGTCACGATCTCGTGGTCTGTGAGTTCGAGCCCCGTGTCGGGCTCTGTGCTGACAGCTCAGAGCCTGGAGCCTGTTTCAGATTCCGTGTCTCCCTCTCTGACCCTCCCTCGTTCATGCTCTCTCTCTGTCTCAAAAATAAATAAACGTGAAAAAAATTAAAACAACAACAACAACCAGATAAACAGTTTACAAGAGGCCAACCAACCTTTACAATTGGCCACTGTGCCATTACGAAGTCATGGCCTCTGTCAGCAAATATGTTTTATGGTTTCATCTCCATAATGTCGTTAGAATTTGGCTAAAACATTCCTAGCTGTCCTTTAATATTCTGATCTGTGCTTGTTTTCCACAGTGATGTTCACCGTAGCAGGTTTTTATTTTCCTAATACCTCTGAGTACTTACCGTGTGCCCAACATCATGCTAAAGGATTCCACTGCATCCCCATGCTATGCCTTAAAGTAAATACTGTTACCAATCTCATTTCTTTCAAATCAGGAAACAGGCTGAGAATGCTTAGGGAGTCTCTTTCATTTACCTTTTTTTTTCCGAATTTTTAAGTGTATTTATTTATTTTGAGTGGGAGAGGGGCAGAGAAAGGGAGAGAGAGAGAGAGAGAGAGAGAGAGAGAGAGACAATCCCAAGCAGGCTCCGCACTGTCAGCACAGAGCCTGACACGGGGCTCGAACTCATGAACCGTGAGATCGTGACCTGAGCCGCAATCAAGAGTCGGATGCTTAACCGACCGAGTCACCCAGGCGCCCCTTGCATTTATCTTAAGAACACACTTCACATTTCTGAAATCAGGAGGCATCTTGTAATCAATGGTGGCTTACAATCACTGTGGCCCAGACAATAGCCTGACATAGTAGCTATTATGCGTGTCTACTTGGTCAGACTTGTTGATCCTCTTGTCAATTCACTTGCACTTATATATAATGTTAGTACTTAACGTGGCGAGTTTTATTGTCAGTTTAAACGTTTACAACACGGTTCGCTCTGAATTGCTGTTGAAAATAAGAGGTATTGTGCATGCTGAAAGGTACTGGAAACCGGATGGCACGATGGCAAGCACGTACTTAGTAAAACAAATATACGTATCGTCAGAGGGATGTATACCGTTCCTTCGTTTCTTGCAGAGTGACAATTATGTGATTTACAGGGCCCCGGGAAGAAAGATGCCGGCAAAAAGAAAACTCTGTTGTATTTTTGTCACCGGTATATCCAAAAGGATTGCCAAGCGAAGCAATCGAAGGCAAGAGCAATTGCCACATCCCTCCAGCCGAACGTGCAAGAAATTTCAAGGTATGCAACGAAAGCCGACTCATCCATCGCATAGCACTATTGCTACGGGATTATGTCACGGTTTAATTGGAAACTTCTTTTTTATTGGTATATAAAAGAATGATGTGTCATATAATTGATGGCATCTTAGATTTGATGGCATCGGGTACCTGGCCCAGGGTCACACAACTGGTAAGTATTAAGGGGAGAGACTTACAGGGCAGGCCTGTGCTCTTAACCAGGAGGCTTTAGTGGGCCTTGTTTCATTTTTTAACTTCTCTTCCACCTTTTAACAAGCCCACAGGCGTTTCTCTTAAACTAAATATTCCTTGCGTTCTCTATATTTTTTTTTGATAAACTCACGACCATCTTGGAGATGTTTGTAGACTCCTTGGGAACAGTATCCAAAACAGAGTCAAGACTCACTCAAACTAAGGAAAACTTCAAATCGTCAGAACAGCTCACAGTGGTCCTCAAAGGAAGGGGAAAAACAGATCCCCTCTGCATCAGGTCCCCCGCAAAACAGCAGTCAATGGATGGCGTCTTCCATCATTTGAGAACTTTAAATGGAGGCATCGGTCTTAGAGTCCGTGGACTCAGGGCCTTGGCTCTGTCCAGCCGTATTTCATAATCCTGCCATAACTCCTTCTATGCTTTCGGAATCTATAGCTTTAGGGAGCTTGAGAAAAACAAAACTAAAAACTAAACTAAAACCTGATCATGATTACCTCAGGGTGTTAAGTACAGCTCTCATAGTAATAAACGATTACATAGGGCGTTATGATTTTCTTTTTTTACTTATTTTTATTTTTTTTTAACGTTTATTTATTTTTGAGACAGAGAGAGGCAGAGCATGAATGGGGGAGGGACACAGAGAGAGGGAGACACAGAATCGGAAGCAGGCTCCAGGCTCTGAGCCATCAGCCCAGAGCCCGACGCGGGGCTCAAACTCACGGACCGTGAGATCGTGACCTGAGCTGAAGTCGGACGCTTAACCGACTGAGCCACCCAGGCGCCCCGGGTGTTATGATTTTCTATACCCTGTCAATTTTATCCCATTCGGTCCTTACCGAAACATTTTATAGTGGTTGAGAACAAAATGCATTGGGAAGCTTCATGCCATCGTCTGGGTTCAAAGTCTCAGCTCCACTGCTTAGCAGCCGGTTGACTTTGAGCAAAGGATTCCATTTTCATGAGCCTCATTTTTCTCACTTGTAAAATCAGCGTCTGATAATAATAACACGCCTTGAGGGCTGTTGTAAGAATGAAATGAGATAATGCCTGGAGGGCAATTGAGCACAGCACCTGCTATTCCAAGGCTGAATACACGCAAGCTGCCACTACTGTTAGCAAAACGACCCTGTGTGGAAGTAAACAGTTGGACAAGCGAAGAAACTAAGGTTCAGAGAGGCCACGTCACTACCCGAGGTCACACAGCTAGTAAGCAGTGCTGGTGCCTAAACCCAGAACTGCACTTGCCTCGGGTGCAGGCAAAGCTCGCAATGGAGAACCTCTCAAAGTCTGTGCCAACTCTGCCGCAACGACCGTTCTTTTATGATCTCCGTGTAACTTGACAGATTGCTGCAAGAGCTATAGAAGCTTGAAAATTATTTTCCCTTCCTTCAGAAAGGTTACTGATGGATGGAGATGGAAATAGAAATGGAGTTGACTTCACAGACCAATCATAGTATGTGGCTGTCAAAATGCCACAGGCTAATTTTTGTCATAACCCCAAAGCTCTTCGTTCCAGAAAAAAGGGCCAACTCCTAGCTACGTTACCACAAATTCAAGACATATTTGGTACGTATTTTTTTTTTTTTGAACAACAAAGAATATGGACAGGGTGTAGGGAGCTTAATGTAAAGGATCCGACCTGTGCAAAAACCCACTTGAATTTCCTATTACTCTAACCCATGGTGATTATTTGAATTTGCGTGCAAGCTCTTAATCTGCATAATTAGTTCCAGTACCTCACAGAAGCAGATTGAGACCTAATCAAGGAGGTCAAGAGTTGGACAAGAGGGAGCTCCAGAGGAGAGGATGCTGTATTAACCCCTGCTCTTAGGTGCATCTTTGTGTTCAGGAGCCACTGAGCTGGGAACAAAGAGATGGTCTGGGCATGCGGAGAGGAGACGGACAGAAAGAACCCTGGGCAGGCAGCCCTGTAAATTTCTGGAGCTGCGATCGCTGCAGCAGAGGCTGGGGAAGTTGAAAGTGACTGGAACCGCAGATCAGAGCTGAAGCTCGCTCAACGGGGCTGGGGTGCCTGCAAGAATCCAAAAGCTCACAGAAGATGCAAAGCCAGTTCCCTGGAAAGAGAAAGAGTGCCAGGGCACAGAGCTGATCACACCAGAGCAGAGAAGACGGTAGCAGAGCAAGGAGACCGCAGCAGTGGTGCCAAAACGGCCCGGCACATGCTCCTGAGCCAACCATCCCTGTGGAATGGATAGAACTCGCCAAGACGGGAGCACGGCCCACAAAGAAGAGTTAAGCAGTCCTTCCTTGCTGAGCAGCCGAGTCGAGGCAACGCAGTCAGCCGAAGGATTGGGACCACCTTTGAACCGTGTGCTTGATGTATAACCCTCACCAGTGGCGAGGCCCCTGTCCTGGAACAGCGGCCATGATCCTCTCCAGCAGAACTGGGTCCTGGGAGAGCTGGGAAGACTGACTACGTGCTTAGGAGAGCTGGGGCCATGGAACCAGCTCCCCAGCATGGCCAGAGAAGACCGGCAAGCAGTCGAGGAGTTGCCCGGGGCCTGTGACTTCTGGTCAAGGAAAAGTTCTTCCGAAGAGATCAGGGAGCATGGTCCCTGCTGGGCCATGCATAACTGAGGAGGTTTCGGGGTGCAGCCTTGGGCTAAGACGTATCAAAGGCTGGTAGCAACAACCACAGAAGACCGTCCCCGGCGCCCAGAGTTCTCACTGACAACTGGGTGTTGAATAAGCAATTCTAGTCTCATTCACACGCGTACACCCTGCTCTTTGTTAAACCACCTTCACCCTAAGTGAAAACCTGCAGAAACTTTTCGGCGTACGTCCACACGACACCGCGAGTGAAGCACTAAAGCTCATCTCCCGAGCAGATGAGCTCCTCGAAGTTCATGAGAGTGAAAAGAACCTGTCCAAGCTCAGGCAGACAGCAAGCGGAAGGGTCTCTCTGCTTCTGAAGGGTGTTCAGCTGGTTTGCAGCATTAGAAATAAGTCAACTCACTGTATCTGCGACCTCTTATGGATTTCACTAACGATATCATCATCATAGCTAGGAAAACCCAAAGCACGTTTCTTTGACACACTTTCTCACTTAAGTTGCGAACCGTGCATATTTTGTGGGGAACTTAATCCACCCGTTTGCTGTTTCTTAAGAGGCATTTGATGTCGAAAAGAAGGCTTTTGAATTTTTCAGGGAGGTAATTTTTCGTGCTCAGTTATTTGAATGAAGATCAATTTAGTTCTCGTAAATGCTTTCTGTTCTGGGTGCCGCTGCTTCAGGCGATGACACATCGAATCACCCTACCAGTAATACCATGATTTGTTTGTTTTCGGGTAAGCCAAGGATAGTGACAACATCAATGTAAACAATCGGCTTATTCCAAAGGAATTTTCACGAAGATTCAGCTCCGCTATTTTCGTGATAGCTTCTTAGAAACCATGGGATTCAGACGGAAGAGTAAAGAGATTTGGGGGTAGAGGGGAGGGAAGACGTGTGGATTCTAAGACGTGGGTATTTTGCTTCAAAACTAAAGCTTCCAAAAAATCATGGATGAGCTCTAAGGAAATCGCTACTGACTTGCTGAGGAGTAATGAATACTAATTAATCATCTGAAATCATGTCCAATAGCCTTATTCCTTCTATGCATCTCCCTTGATGAAAAACCTTAAGACACCAAATAAAAAAAGCCCCCCCCCCCATCAGGAGCCTGTTTCACTCTTTGGGAAGCGACTGAGTCCGCTGATTTGTAACAGGAACAGAGCAAGTAGTAACTTCTCCTGAACTCTGAGACAAAGAATTTCTGGACAGTGAACTCTTTGATGGGTGCTGCTTGGAGGGGGGGAATACCTAATTTGACATTTAGACCGTGAAATTTCTCCGGGAGGGATGCCCTTACGTGGCGTGGAATGGAGAAGCTGCAAGAAAATCCGATGTTTGCAAACTGTACAGTTGCCCCCTCACCCACGGGGGGGGGGGGGGGGGGGGGATCTGTTCCAAGCCCCCCGGTGGATGCCTGAAAACGCGGAGAGTGCCAAACTCTACACGGACTGCGTTTCTTCCTATACATACGCACCTTTGATCATGTTTAGTTTATAAATTAGGCACGGGAAGAAATGGACAAAAATAACTAATAATAAAATAGCACCATCGCCACATCGCTGTAATAAAAGTTACAAAACCTCTCTCAAAATATCTCATTATCCTGTACTCCCCCTTCTTCTCGTGAGGATGTGACATGATGAAACGTCTACGTGATGACACACGGTGAGGTAAACAGCGCGGGCCTCGCGACGTCGTGTCAGGGTGCTTTTGACCTTCTGCGTCAGAAGGAGGAGCGTCCGCTTCGGGACCAAACCAGGCAAATTGCAGGAAGCCAAACGGAAACCTTGAATAAAGGGAAACTATCTCATTACAGTTCGCCCCCTTTGCCTAGTTCAGTCTCATCATTACAACCATAAGAAACATATTTATTCTTGTCGCTGTTGCTGTTGTTAGAATTAGTGTTAGTATCAATCCCCCACTCTAGAGATGAACCAAGATTGGGAGTTGCCCAAAGTTATTATCGCTAGGAGTGCCCAGAGCAAGATAAATCTCCAAGGACAGTCATCCCAACCCAGGCTGAATGGAGATTGGAGGCAAAAGCGGGATGTTTCTGACGTTGGTGAGAAACGAAAGGAGATGCATTAATGACAGCTCTTGGCCAACCAACGTGAATCGTCTTATCAAAGCCTTGACTGTGCCTCTTCAGCCCGCCGTCCAACTTCAGGCTGACCTATGGAGAGCCTTATGTGGGCATGGGCCCTCTCCCCCTCCCTCTCTCTCACTCCTTCCCCTCTACCCCCTTCTCCTCCCCACTCCTCTTTCTGGCACTCTCTTGCTCTCCCTCTCCTCCTTCTTTCTCTCAATCTCCCACCCTTCTCTCTCTTTGTCATTCTGTCTCTCAAGTTTCAGACGACCAGCTCTTAGGGGTAAATGGGTATTCTTTTCCTAGCTTACAGGTTAGGCTTCTGTGCCCAACCAGATGCCAAAGTGTGAGATGTCCAAGCGTCCCTGTACCGGGACCAAACATGGCACCCTCATTCTTAGAGTCAGCATGAAATGAATATGGGCAAAATCTGGAATTACGGGCTCCAGTTCTGTTTTCTATTAACTGCATACTCTTAGGGAAGTGTCCCAACCTCTTTGTGATTCAGCTTTATCATCTGAAAAACGGTAACACGACCTCCCAAGACTCTTCTGAGGATTTATTGAATTCACGGACGCAAAAGTATCTGGTGTGGCCCGAGCAGAGTCGGGGCTTATGTAAGGGCGTTGGGTCGTGGGGTCAGCCTTTCATCGCTATCAAATCTGCCTCTTAGAGATAGGGTGTTCCAGACTTTTCTAAGGATTTGTTCATCCCAGGGTGGTCCTAAGTAGGCCTACTTCAGCAGACTAAGGGGCGCGCCTGACTTGTCGTGCTCTTGCTAAACAAGCTCCCTCTTGCCCCACTGCTCTCCGGCACCGGCCCCCAACACACACAGGCATCCCCACCCCCAGGCGCACACACACTCAGCAGCGTGAGAATGCCCACCCTAACGTTAGGACAGCACGGTGAAATAGCACTTCTCACTTGGTAGCGTTCGTGCAAAATCCAAAGGTCACAGATACAAAATGCCTAGCCCGGCGCTGGGCACAAAGTGGAGCTCAAAAGCGTTGGCTATTAGTATTGGTGTCTCTTGTTATCCAGGAAGACTGGGATGTCTAAACCAGCTTCTAAACCTGGCCAGGGCCTCAACGTGATCTAACGTTCTGAGGTTCTGGGCTATTCTGACTGCCCTTTAACTGTCTTCACCAACCAAGAAGAAGGAAATAAACATGGTCAAGTCCTAAGGGGCCACATCATACACTTCAGCATTGTGTGGCTTCTCCCCACCCACCACCCTCAGTACCTGGCCCAGGGCATCGCACGGAGTAGGAACTCGGTACTGTTTCAAGCAAACAGAAATGAATGAAGGAATGCTACGCGTTCAGATGCCGCTGAAGAACTTCTCTGTTACAGCTTTCAGTCAACCATGATCAAGTTGTGCTCTGTGTTAGTGCTCCTGCAGCCCTGGGCGTTAGTGGGGCCAACTTAACAAACGTTAACAGGTTCTCTCGCAAAGTCCTCTGTCCTTTCGAACGATAGATATCTTCCCAGCCCAGCTACTTTATCCACCCATGAGCTTCAACTCTCACTAGTCCTGAACCTACCATGCTTTCCTTTTCTTTCGCTCGTATCCTCCAGGAGAAATCTTACCCTTGGAAGCGCAGCACAAATACCACTTCTTCCATGAAGCCTTCTTTGATCTCCCCATCTGGAAATGATCTCACTCTCCTTTGAACACCGTTGCCCTTTGTACTTCCCGGTTGGCGCGTCTCCCATTCCACCTTATGTGAGACTTGTAATCCTGCCTCGGCTCCCCTGCTAGTCTGTGAACTCTCTGAGGGCACGAAATAGATTTTCTACGTGGGGTTGCCCCAACGAGAGGGCACAAAACAGATCTTCTGCGTCGGGTTGCCCCAATGAGAGGGCACAAAACAGATTTTATATATTGGGTTTCCCCAAAGATGAGTAGCATTTCCTAGCTCACTGATACTCAACGCACACTTGTGTGAATGAATGAATCCAAGGTGCTGTAGTACCTGACTTGACAAAACTTGGCAAACCAGTAGAAAGCTTGGCTTGACATGAAATACTTGGAAGGATAGATAAAGCTGTATAAGAAAAGGAGGCATAGTACACGGCCATATTTCCTGCCAGAAACGTCATTAGTAGCCTGACCGTTGCTGAGGCAGGATATCGGCTAAGGGGATGTGATAGGGGGAAAAAAAATTGCTTTATTAAACCTCCAACGTAAGAGCATACATTTATAAAAAAAGTAATAAACCCTGCTGACTTTTTAAATGGTTGTATCAGTGTTTCAGGGGATGGCATTTAAGAGATGCAGAATGCTCAGTTTCAGCCTTTGACAGAATTCATCCATCACCTCAACCCTGTTTGTCTCTAAAAACGTTCGGAGTCAGCTGGTTTGGCCATTCCCCCCCCACTTTGACTAAGCTCCCATGATTGCTACCTGGTGGGTTTGTAGTCAAAGCCGAGTGACAGTTGTGGCACTAAAAATGCTCTTTATAAACAGAAAACAAGACCATGTAAATACAGTCCTGGCCTCAGGTTGTATACTTAAGTACTGAGCTTAAGTACCCCTGGGTTGCTAGACTGTTAGCATGTGAAGGGTCTGCCCATATTACTAGGAAATCCCTCGTTTGTTCCCGTTTTTTTTTCCTTCTGTGTCATGGGGTGCTTATTATTATTTTTTTTTTAATGAGGGAAATAGCCATCCGTATGCACTATATAATCTGTACCATCATTCTAGGATTGCTGTTCCTTATGCTTTTGTGGGCAATTCGTTTTCCTAGTAGCTTCTTTTTTTTAATTGAGATATAATTGATATATAACATTGTACGACTTTCGGGCATACAACAAAATGATTTGATACATGTCTATATTGTGAAATGACCATCAGAATAACACTCGTTCGCATCCATCACCACCCATAGCTCCACATTGCTTCTTGTGATGAGAAGTTTTAAGATCTACTCATAGCAACTTTCAGACATACAATGCAGTCTTATTCACTTATTAATAGCTTTTCATTTGACCTCTGTGTGTCCCCATCAAATAGGACACCATGGATAGAGTACATAGTAGGATCAGCGTAAGGTCTAGGCAAGACGGCAAAGTCGACAAAATTCGTGGATTTCCTGCTCCCTCTGATTCACATAATGACACTTTTTTTTAAATGTTTATTTATTTATTTTGGGAGAGACACACACACACACACCTATATACACACATGGGGCTCAAACTCATGAACTGTGAGATCACGACCTGAGCTGAAATCAAGAGTCAGATGCTTAACCGACTGAGCCACGCAGGTGCCCCATCGTGGCACTTTCATGAACATCTTGACGTCCCTCTTCCTTCTGCCCTCCCACATCCTATGCTGTCTCCTAGCTTTTCGGGTTGCACTGGTCCTATACACTGCCCATCAGCCTTCTCCCCAGACAGCCTCATTCAAAACCTTTTTCTTCAGTGTCTCTGTTTTTCAAGACTCTGCTCTTGGCTAGATTTTTAACGGGTGGTAACGGATGAATTCAGATTGACTTATGTGTCTTCAAGTAGATAACCCAGCGCTTTAACCAATAGAGTGCATATGATATCCAAACACTAATGCAGTCAGATGACCAATAATATGTTGGTTCCATGAGTGTACAATTCCCAGAAAACCCTTAGGAATGAATATTAATGGTGGAAATGCCAGCCATTTAGCAGGGGAATCTTTTCAGTCTCGTCTAATTTTGGCATCTTCAACTCTTACTGAAAAGGCTGTTTTTATGGTAACTGGCAAGGCTAATCTTCTCTGCCATGGCGGGGAAATCTAGTTGAAATGAAATTCAGAAGAGGAACAGCTCAGATAAACACCATTAAAAAATGGTACAAACTCAGGCATGTGCCTGCTGTGGACTGGACATTTGTGCCCCCTCCCCTCATAATTCATATGTCGAAGCCCTAATCCCCCAAAAGCAATGGTATTTAGAGGCAGGGCCTTTGGGAAAGAATTAGGTCATGAGGGTCATGAGCTTTCATGAATGGTATTAGTGTCTCACCACACGCAGAGATGAGATGATCTCTCTCCCTCTCTTTCATTCTCTCTGTCATGTGAAAATACAGCAAGAAGGTAGCCGTCTGCAAACCCGAAAGAGGGTCCTCATCAGGGGACCTCATCAAATGGGCTGGCTCTTTGATCTTGGATTTCTAGGCTTCCAGAACAATGAGAAACAGATATGTGTGGTTTAAGCCACCCCAGTCTATGGCGTTTTTGTTATAGCTGCCCAAAATGACCAAGTCAATACCCCCAAAGAAATGCATACGTCAATGTACCAAAAGATAGGTACAGGCACGCTCAAAACCGCCTTGTTCGTGACTTCCTCAAATTGGAAACACCCTAAATGCCTATTGGTGATAAAATTGGTAAATAAGTTGCATCATATTCAAATATGATACAGCAAAGAGGCTGAATGAAGTACAAGCACACTTAACAACACGCATAAACCACACAAATACAATGTTGAGCAAAAGAAGCCATAATCCCAGAGGACATGCTACGCTATTTCATTTTTATAAAGGATAGGCACGGGTTAAACTACTCTATGGTGTTCAAAGTCAGGAGTCTCCTAGGTGCTATACGAGTTCTGTTTTTTCTTGATTTGGGTGCTGGTCATGTGTTCGGTTTTTGAAAATTCATTGGGCTGACACAACTTTTGCACTTTTCTGTATGTGTGGTACGCTTCATTATTAATTCCTTAAAGTACAATACTGATAAAACTACTGCATAAAGGGTCTAAAAAAAAGATTTTTTTAGTGTTTATTTATCTTTAAGAGAGGGAGAGAGACAGAGTGCGAGCAGGGGAGGGGTAGAGAGAGAGGGAGACACAGAATCCGAAGCAGGCTCCAGACTCCGAGCTGTCAGCGGGGCTTGAACCCATGAACCATGAGATCGTGACCTGAGCCAAAGTCGGACGCTCGACCGACTGAGCCACCCAGGCGCCCCTAAAGGGGGTTTTAATGGGGCAAATAGGAATAGAGCAAAACAAAGACAGGAATGAGATGGTTGAACTTCTTGGAATATTTGGCATGAAAGAAAGATAGAAAAATGAGACTCCAGCAAAGAGCTACAATTTTAACATTCATTCATTCTCTTCCTGGAGCAACCGTTATGTTACAGGCACCATTCAATGCTTGGCCTACATCTCTGATGAAAGCACACCCCTCCCCCGCCGCCCTTGTGGCACTCACACATTCTAGTGGGAGCCATATCCTAGAAGCATTAAGTGTGGTAGCTTTTCAGAAGAAACTCAGGGGAGGAATCCCCAAACCTAAACCTTGAGCAATTAGATTATGCCGTGGTTTGCTCGATGTGACCAGCAGATATATCACGACACCAGAAGAAATGGTGAACTTGCGGTATCCCGTCCAGTGTTCCTGGAAGGTTGCAGGTGATTTGACTCTAAGCAGCGGTGTTGTGAATGAAATACAAGAAATTGTGAGTATCACTCGATATGTGTTCTGAGTCCAACTTGAAGGGCACGTTGTGTTCTCTTAAGATGACTGAGAAGCAGGCTTTGCCCTCCTCCCACTGGACGCCTCTTACTCTGGCACCTGTCATCCATTAGGAGACCTCCTACTGGGATCTTTCATCATTGAAAATATATGATGATTTTCATTACCGCCTAGGCTAATTGGTAGTGAGTATTCCTTTAAAATATATTCCCCTAAATACTAGGCTTTGGATATGCTTTGAAGTTTCTAACACCAACACAGTTGGACTAAAATCATAGATACTAATCACAGAAACTGAAAAGTCTGGTGCTGGAAGAATCACCACTGAGGTCCTTTGCTTATTATAGCCAGTTGGGCAGTAAGTAGCCACACACGGGAAAGGAAATATTACGGCCATGCGTTGAACCATCCCATAGCTGTCTCTGGTAACAGACTTGCCAAGTTCACCGTATTCATGGGCCCCCCTTGTGAAATTACCGCTTGAAAGGAAGTGTTTGAGGGGTGCCTGGCCGGCTGAGTCAGTGGAGCGTGCAACTCTGGATCTCGCGGTTGTGAGTTTGAGCCCCACATCGGCTGTAGAGATTACTTAAAAATAGAATCTTTAAAAAATAAAAATAAAAGGAAGCGTTTGATGTGCCCAGTTTGTCTTCTAAACCAACGGAAGAGGACAAGATTTAAAAATATTTTAAAAACACATAGTGTGAGATTTCAACGTGGAATTTAATACAATAGTTGCTTTCTACAAGGGAACCGGGAATACAGGTTCCCCCCACGATCCAAGAGTAGAGCGTGCCTATGAAATCTCTTATAAGTGGGAAGGACATACAGCAAAGAAGCAATCACCATTAATTTGCAAGGAAAAATTTCTTGACCATTCCCAGATCCAAATAACTTCTCATAGGCCTTAGGACACACGTTGCTGAGGGATGCACAAAACGAATCGGGATAAAGCACAGAGCTCACAAATACAAGTCAAATAAACCTCTTGGCACCTTGATGCTCAGCGCCTCTCCAAGGGCTCCCTGCAAAACCGATGCTGAATGCTCTTTTCCCTTTTCACCTTTTGTCTCAAAAGCAAAAACCCTCTTTGGATTTCTTTCAGTTAGCAAAAATCGGTACCAAAGTAGGTCTTGCATAAAAGCCAAATGGTGTAGGGTGACCTTTCGAAAAGTGGGGAACACCCGTATAGTCCTTTGCTTTAATTTGTTGCTAGCATCTGACTTAAAATGCTCAGGCTGGAAAGGAAGGATATCATAAAACACCTTCTGCAAAGTTTTCATTTTCAGATGGAGAAAGCAAGGTCCCAGAAGGATTAATGACTAGCCCAAGGTCACTCTCGGTGGCTGCAGCGTGGAACACAGGTTTCCTCTTCCGCTCCATTCATATGTATTAGTATTGTAAACAAAGTCATGCCTTCTACCCTTGCTGTGCACGTGTGTGTGTGTGTGTGTGTGTGTGTGTGTGTGTGTAAGGAAAACACACAGAAAGGAAAGCATTTTTGGAATGTACCGCTATACTTTTAAATATAAAGGTTTTAAGCTAGATTTTTCAACTGAGCTATTGTGTAAGATTTTACGACAAAATCTACAGCCATAAATTCCTTTCAGATGTAGGCTAATATGATCTCAAGTAGCTCTTTGCTTTATAATTCATTAAAAAATTTTGTTCATGTTTCTTTATTTATTCTGAGAGAGAGAGAGAGAGAGAGAGAGAGAGAGGGTGTGTGTGAGCAGGGAGGGGCAGAGAGAGAGCCCAAGTGGGCTCTACCCACTGTCAATACAGAGCTCAACGTGGGACTCGATCTCATGACCATGAGATCATGACCCTGGCCAAAATCAAGAGTTGGACACTCAACCGACTGAGCCACCAGGCTTCCCTATAATTCATTTTTTAACATTAGTTTTTTCTAAGAAATATCTAACATTAATCGTATTCCCAGTTGTTTATAAAATCAGAAATACACAACATGGCCCAATGAGGTCGGAAAATAACAGACTACCACTTTTATGAATAGACTTTTTACTTTTATCTAAAATATGTGCAGTTCTCTAGTATGGCCTAGAATCTCTATGAGGGTAAATTGTCATTTTGTTCACCACGGGATCACCAGTACCTAGTTCAGCACCCAGCATATAACAGGCGCTCGATAAATACATTGAATGAATGAAAAAAAAAATAAACTGTCGACTCAAGGTAGCTATGTGAGGTGCACTGATATAGTTTCTACAATCACTGCAGAGTTAATTCTCCAGACCCAAAGATTCAAGTTTATTCTCAGCCGATCCGCAGTATCAGCAGTGCGACCTTGCTAGAAACATGAACTCTTGGGCCCATCGTGGACCTACTGAGGCAGAACCTCTGGGGGAGGGGCCTGGCACCGGATTTTCTCACTTGATCAGTGGTTCATTTGCATAGCAATAAAGATATCTTGTGTATTTTTTAAAGTTTATTGAGAGAGAGAGAGTGAGAGAGAGAGGGAGGGAGGGAGCAGGGAGGGGCAGGGGCGGGGGCAGAGAGAGAAGGAGAGAATCCCAAGCAGGTTCTGCTATCAGCACAGAGCCAGATTCGGGGCTCGATCCGTGAACCGTGACACCCTGACCCGAGCCGAAATCAAGAGCCGGACGAACGCGCCACCGACTGAGCCACCCGGGCGCCTGCCTGTCTTGTGGATTTTTTTTTTTTTTAAATCAATGCGATTGAGGAAAGAAGTCAGGAGTCATGCTATTTTCATATAACCCACTCAGGTTCCTGGCACAGCAATACCAATTACGTGGGTCTTGCAGTCAGACTGACCCGGTATTGAATCCCACCTCTACCACTAACTAGTTGAGCAGCCTCGGGTGCCTTACTTAAACCTTTCTGAGATTCACTTACTCATCTCTACAAAGAGGATAATTATATACCTATTCCTCAGTATTGTTATGAGGGATTAGATAAGAAAAATGCATGCGAGGAGCTTAATATAGTGCCTTGTACATAGTAATTGCTTAGTAATGGCAGCTATTATTATGATGATGATTATTAGCATAATCATTACCATCATCATCATCATTTGTTCTCAAGTAGGATGGATTATTCATTTGGACACAGATTTGGCATAAATTTAAAACTCGGAGGTAATTTTTTTTTAGTATTCCAGAGGTTGTGGTGTCCGTTAAAAGATGTCTGCTTTCTCTGAGTGATTGAATGTTCTCAGGCTTTTCGAAAGTGAGTTCGGGGCACAGCCTAGAGAAAGGTTACCTAGAGATCCCCAGATAATGATTCACAGTCTAAACCTTTGAGATGAATTTGCCTAGGCTAGGATGGGGTTTCCTTCCCATATGTAAAAACACATAAGGACACAAAATTATCTCTGAAATCTATTCTCACGCATAGACGGCTTTCGTAAGTTTGCTTCCTGCCTTCACCAGCCCCGGGGAAGAGGGGGACTGGGAGTTCGTGGTAATGAAAACTTGGCTGCCTTGCCCCACAGAGGCTGTATGTTTCATGAAGCCCCCAGAATCCGGTGGAGACGATATAAATCTTGCTTAATCTTCAAATTTAGAAATTGGGACAACATACAGTAATGAATAATCCTCCGCCGACCAAAAGATCTCCTCTGACAAGGTAGTAATGCCCCTTTTCCAGATGTCTCTTAAGAATCACAGCAAAGCCCTGGGCACCCTCCCTTTCCGGTCAGGGAGCCAGGGAAGTAGCCACACCTGGAGTGAGTTTGGGTGGCGCTGTCCCATGCAAATTCCCCTTTCAAGTCATCTTAAGAATTTCAACGCTGACAACTTGTATTAACAATTCTCCATGTTTCGGTCGTTGAAGGAGAAGGAGGAAACAGTCTCCCTGGTGAATTTCTCGTCAAAGAGTCGTGAGTATATTCCAGCCCCTCAATTTTTGAAGCTACATTTCAGGAGATGAAACAAAGGTAACTCTTAACATCTGCCAATATGTTTGCAGTTCTTATATCAAAGAAAGTGAAAGAGCCACAGATCCTAAGGAAAGAAATCAAGCTTTATAATTTATTCAATTAGGAGACGTGAAACGCGGAGCTAAGTCTAGTTTGGCAAGCGAAGTGTTGTCGACAGACACAAATGCTTTCAGGAAGCGTCTTAACTGCAAGAGGCTTTTTGGTTGGGTCTCAAAAGCCTTGGGGCTTGGCTGAGCTCCCCAGATGCTCTAGCAAATGTTTGCGAATTGAAGAAAACTCCTTCAGCTTTAGGGAAAAGAGCCCGAGGAAGCATCTGCAAACCCATCCCGCGCACTGCTCAAAATAACCATTGGTCCGAAGTTCATTTTCGAGGAGAGCTACCAGAAAATATCTGTTTGTTTGTTGTTGTTGTTTTTGATTCTTGTCCTTTTGCAAGTCTCCAGAAATAAAGCCTATTTAAAATTCCGCACTCGTGTAGATGTGGCCTTAGGGAAGACCCATTAGACACAGAGATGATTAATGCTCCCCTTGGAATCCTATTTGCTTCTTCAACTGATTGCTCATATAGAATCTTACTTACCAAGTACTTAAGTATTTAAGTGCCTTATCATTCTTGGAAATCACTGCTCAGTAGCCTGCCCTGGAGAGTGCGGAGAGGTGCAGGCACTTGGGGAAAAGAAGCCCACCCTCTCCCACCCTGCCCCACAATGCTGTTTCCACATCTGCCCCCCACCAAAAAACAAAACAAAACAAAACAAAAAAAAAAACAAAAAAAAAACCAAAAAACCAAAACCGAAACAAAACAACAGCCCTGAAATGCCCATCCTAGAGCACCAGTCCTTGCAATACCGGTGCCCGTAGGGCATCTAAATATTGGGCGCTCTCTAATTTGTAGAACCAGATTCTTTCAAATGGATATTAATCCTCGCAATCATGGGGGAGGGGGAGGGGAAAGCATTGTTACTGGATTATCACGTCTAAATGTCTGCAAGACATCTCCCCCCTTGGATGCCCTCTGGCACAATGAATTTAAAGATGCTCCACACCCCAAATCCTTATCCCATACTCCCCCCACCTGCACAAAGGGCTCCGCTCCTGATGTGCTATTTCTATGCACGCCCCACTGAAAACCCCCAAGGCATCCCTGCCAGTTTTCGAACCCTCTTAAAATGCAGTCCACCATTTGCCAATATTTCTTGATAACGATGACTAAATTCAGCCTCTTCAGCCTTTCTCTAATTTCGTCCCTTTCTAGTCTCACGAACATCCCCCCCCCCTTCAGGCCTTCAATGCCCCCTCCCCCCACCGCCACCATTGATCAGATTCTCCACTGCTCTGACGTCCTCAAATTTCCTCCCCCTGTAATCAGCCCTCCACATCCACCATGAGAGAGAGAGCTTGCTAAAAACACCAGCTTGATCATGTCACTAAAACCCTTAAATAATAAGAGCAAAGAGGCAAAGAGGAAAAAAGCTGCGTGGGGTTATCAGAACTCACACTTTAGTGCTCAAAATGAACAATTATCCTGATTTTAAGTATACCCAAGCCATTTGCCTAAAAATTACAATTATTATAGTGAAACTCTTTTCTCTAGTGGTTGTAGGTGAGACCATTATACATTACATGATGGCCATAACCACATTATGTCAAGAATTTATTGTGTGTATTCGTATTTCCAGAAATGTTGTTCGGTTTATCCAAACCTACACAGCGTTGAATTCTGTTATTTGTGCCACAAACATTTACTGAGCACTTACTATGCGCCAGATACTGTGCTGTGCCATAAATCTAACATGGTTCCTGCCTTCATGGAACGCTATCTGACTTTCTGAAAGAAATACCTCCATCATCCACAAGGTAACGTTCAACCTCTTCATTATAAAACACAAGGAAACAAATATTTGTGGAATATTTCTCTGAGCGTGGGCATTTACGAGGCCTCTTCCAGGAAGCCTTCCTTCCCTGACACTTCTCTTCCGAAATGCAGCTGTGCTTCTGAGGAGGCATCTGTGAAATTCCATCTGGGCTGGGGAGTGTTACAGACTCTCTTACCGGCAGAAGTTTCCAGGGAGAGCACTGGGTACTGGAGCTGGGCAAAGACTCAGAACAGGAAGATGGGTAGTTAGTGTCCAGCCCTGTCTGGCTCAGCTTCGCTGCCGGGAGTCCTCCCCTAGGGCTCCACCAGTGAGATCAAGAGTCACATTGGTATTTAAAAATCATCCACACAGCCAAGTGCTGTGATTACACGAAATCAACTTAATTTCTAAACCGCTTGAGTAAACCCTTGTTAGACGTTACCATATAAACTAGAAAGTATGCGGCGAAAGAGAGCAAACAAGTTGGATGTCCTACCGGATGGCAGTACCTAGCCCCACTGCCTTCGGCTGCCTCCTTCTGAGGTCCGGCGCACCTCATTCAGTGAGGCTGAGGACCTTATTCTGCGAGGTGACAGTTGTTACAGGGCCTCCTGGGCCGTTCGTTCACCCGGCAAATATTTACTGAGCAGTTGCTCTGCACCTGCCGCGTCCCTTGGGGCTGGGTGTATGGTGCCGAGTGAGAAAGTTCTAGCTTTCTTGGGGCTTCCGTCGCAGGGGACGGAGACGGACAAATGACGCAGAGGTCAATACGCAGTCTAGAACGCGGCGGAGAGAAAGGAAGCAGTGCGTGAGCAGAATGGGCCTGGGGCAGGATTGCGACGGCAGGTATCTCAAGACGCCTCTAAGGAGCTGGCATCCCTACAGGGAGTTGAAGGAGGTGCTAGATGAAGCCACAGGGTTGTGCAGAGAAATAAGCACGCTAGGCAGAGGAGACAGCGAGGACGAAGGCTGCGGGGCAGAAGAAAGCTGGAGGGCGTTCGAAGACCAACCCCGGAGCGGGAAAAGTAGGGAAATGGGTGGCAAGAAATGAAGTGGGGAGGTAGCCAGAGGCCGGACAAGTCGTGGCCCTCGACGTCAGGATAAGTACTCCAGCTTTTATTCGGAGGGTGATGGGGAGCTACAGGAGGCTTCTGAGCAGTGACAGCACTTCTCGGTGTTTTTACCATAATAGAATTCGTATTTTTTAATTATGTTTTCTCTTTTTCCCTTTTTTAAGGTTTATTTTGAGAGAGAGAGAGAACATGAGCAAGAGAGGGGCAAAAGAGAGAGAGAGAGAGAGAGAGAGAGAGAGAGAGGATCCTAAGCAGGCTCCACACTGTCAGCACGGAGCCCGACGCCGGGTTCGATCCCACGCGCTGCGATCTCACGATCTGAGTGGACATCAAGAGTCGGACGCTTAACCACCCGAGCCACCCAGGCACCTTGGAATTTTTATTTTTAATTGTGGCAAAATGGATCCCATAAAATTGGCCATCTCAACCATTGTTAGGTGCGTAGTTCCGTGGCATTAATTATACGCGTATTGTTGTGCAACCATAACTACCATCCGTCTCCAGAACTTTTCCGTCTCCCCAAACTGAAATTCTGTACCCATTAAACGACAACTCCCCATTCCCCTCTTCCTTCGGCCCCTGGCAACCACCATTCCACTTTCTGCCCCTACGAATTTTCTGCCCTAGGTACATCATATAAGTGGAATAATACTGGATTTTTCCTTTGGGGACTGGCTTATTATCACTGAGCATAATGTCCTCAAGGTCCATCCATGGTGAAGCATGTACTAGAACTCCCTTTGCAAGGCTCAGTAATATTCTACTGTACGGATGTACCACATTTTGTTTATCATTCACCTATCAGTGGGCACTTGGGTCGTTCCTGCCCTTTGGCTCTCATGACGAATGGTGCTACAGACATGGGTTGCACAACAATTTTCATTTTTTTAATTTTCTTAACGTTTATGTAGTTTTGAGAGACAGAGCACGAGCAGGGGAGGGGCAGACAGAGAGGGAGACACAGACTCTGAAGCGGGCTCCAGGCTCCGAGCTGTCCGCACAGAGCCCGACGCGGGGCTCGAACCCATGAGCTGCGAGATCATGACCTGAGCTGTAGTCGGTTGCCCAACCGACCGAGCCACCCAGCCGCCCCTGATTTTCATTGTTTAAAGAGCCACCCTAGATACCGCGTTGAGATTAGACGGTAGATGTCCAGAGTGGAAGCTGGAGACGAATTAAGAGGCCAGATGAGCAATGATGAAAGTGGGGGATTCACTCAGATGAGGACTTTAAGAGACAAAACAGACGAACAGAAAGGGAGGGAAACAAAAATAATATCAAAACAGGGAGGGGGACAAAACAGAAGAGCCTCACGAATATGGAGAACCAACTGAGGGTTACGGGAGGGGTGGTGGGAGGGGCTAAATGGGGAAGGGGCACTGAGGAATCGACTCCTGAAATCAGTGTTGCACTAGGTGCGAACTAACTTGGATGTAAATTTAAAAAATACATTAAATAAAAATTAAAAAAAAAAAAAAGAAGTGGTGGAGAAGGGGAGGGTCATCAAACTCCAATTAGATCTCAAACATCAATCAGGCAACGTGGGCTGGAGCGGCGGGCACTTTTCCGTGCATGATTTTTCCCAAGGCAAGTGTCTGGTATAGTGGGATTTCGCTACGGAAAATCAGCAAATGCTCCTTCTGGAGAAATCTGGTTATTCGCCTGCGGTGAGACTGATGAAAGCCCTCAGCAATCTGGAAGCCTGGGGGATTTTTCCAGAAGCCGAAAAACCTGAGCAAAACAATCTTTTATTTTACCCATCTGCAGGCAAAAGCCACATAAGATATATGAGGCTTTTCTCTGCCTCCTTGACGAGAGGACGCCGAGACTATTTTCGCCTTTTCTCAATGACTTGGTGTCACAACGCCGAAGGAGCAACTTTAGGACCGACACAGGTGCATCATAAACTATGTGGTCAAGGCTACTGACGTGAGCGGGGCCGGTTTCTCCCACAGCGAACGGTCTCGGGGTTCTGTACTTTGGACAGGTGTGGGTGTTCTTCTTGGGGGTTTCGTGTCCCCTTCCGTGTCAATGTACCTGCCCACCCTGCTGTCTGTCCTCTTCCCGATCCGCCAGCGTGGGGAGCCGTGTGGGCTCCGTACCCCTCGGGCTATAGGTACTTGATAAAGGCCTATAGGATCACCGTAGCCAAACAGGTTTACATCTGGGGTAAAAGGAAAGAAAACTGTTCCAGAATGAGGGACTCCTTTGGGTACAGCTTCGTGGTGGTTGTTTTGGCCCCTGAGGGGCCTCTGGTCTTCTTTCTAGTTCCCACATGCGTTCAGAGCAGCCAAATTAGCCGTGTGACTGCAAGCCACGCAGTTGACATATTAGTCTGCTGGTAACTGCTAACAAAGACCTGATTGGGCCACGGATGTTGATCCCGGGACAGAGAAGCCACAAGATGAGAAATTTCTTCCTGTCTCATCTATTCTGGTCCTAGCCATACTGTAAAAAGATGTGCAATTTTTTTTTTTTTTTTTTTGCAAAGCATCAACCGTTTGGCATCTGTTTTAGGGAAGTTCACAAGCACATTTTCGATGACAAAAGGAATGTGTTATTTTCTTTATTTTCTTGCCAAAGAAAAGCGCATTCCAAAACACAGGCTGTTGGGGTGGGATCACATTTCAACGAGAAGTACATGTGAAAATTACGGACTCTCAGAGCAAGAAGGAGCCCAGAGAGAGGAGAAAAACAGGGAGACAGAGACATATAGACGTGAGGCTAGAAAACGCCCTGATTATCACACCTTACGCTGCACATTTCTTAGGGAAGGGTTTCTTCAGAGCTGTTCCTGCGATTCAGTTTGCGTGGGTAGCCCTGTCTCTGATGAGAAATGTATGCGGAGAGATTTGCAATTGGGAGCGACTGCTGATTATATCGACTGGGGGGGGGGGCGTACTTGAAAAGCACGGGAGCTGGGCTCAAAGCAGTGAACAGTAACACTGGTTGATAGTTAATGCTTACCACGTGCCCTGCACTGTGCTAAGTATTTTAAGTATAACTAATTTAATTATGAATTAGCCCTGCGCAGTAGGCACTATTATTATACTGCTTTACGGAGGAGAAAAACCGAGGTCTGGGAAATGACAGAGCTGGCATTTAACCCCAGGTTTTCCTGGGGCCAAAGCTAGAGACCCTGACCACTCTACCATACTGCATGTAAAAAGAGAGAGAGAGAGAGAGAGAGAGAGAGAGAGAGAAAGAGAGAGAAATCAGAGGCATCTGGGTGGCTCAGTTGGTTAACTCTGGATTTCTGCTCAGGTCATGATCTCGAGTTGGGAGGTCTTTGCCCGCCCCCCTCCCCCATGCCCGTGCCCACACTAAATAAATCAGTAAATAAATAAATAAATAAATAAGAGAATCTGAACATCCGGGTCTCTGCCAAAAGCCCCGACGACTAGCGTTGAACGGAACCGATAGGGTGACACTAGGTTTACCCCAGAGGCTGCCGGGGGGGGGGGGGGCTCGTTCCCGCAAGAACGCGGAGCCTCGTGGAAGCCAATCGAAGCCTCGGCACGGACCAGTGTGACTGTCCGAGCCCTAGAAGAGCTTAAGACAGAGTAAAGAACTGAAAGAACAAGAACGAGAAATCGCGACGCTCAGGGAAACAGGGAATTGGCTCGGGCCACTGGCTGCGCGCTGAGAAAGGAAGCCGTGGAGAGCTGGTCCGTGCTCTCGGGCACCAAGAGCACACATAGGGCATGTGACGGGCCCGCAGATGGGGCATCAGTTCAAGAGTTGCTTTGCCCAGAGAAACGGGTTTACGGTCTCTCTTCTCCCTCCACCAGAATGTGAGTTTCTTAACCCCCCAGTGACCACATCTTTTTTGTACAGGTGCTTAATAAGCTATGTACTTAATAATTAAGACGGTGCTTAATAGCTATGTACTAAATCCAGCCATGCAAGAATAAATGGCAGAGCCCAGTGGGCCAGCCCGAGGTGCTTACGACTCGGTGTCTCCAAGTTCTCCAGGCTTCAAACGCACGAGTAGGGCCACTCACCAAAGGTTCCCAACTCCCTGCCTTCCAGGCACATTGGCAGGATCGCACTCTCCCGCCCCCTTTGAAAGGCAGGCATGGCCCCGTGACTTGTTTTGGCCAAGGAAGGGTGGCAAGAAGCTTTGAGAACCTGGCCGCGGCTGTGCAAGTCATAGAACCATCAGGGTGGTGCCTCCTTCAGCCTGGGACCCCAAGTGAGGACTAGAAGGAGAAGAGCCAGCCAACCTACAATGGAAATGGGGCCTAAGGCATGGGCAAGAAATCAAACCACTGTTTTAAGCCACTGAAGTTTTTTTTGGGGGGGGGGGGGTTGTTACTTGAGCCCAACACAACCTTACCTGACAGGTCTGCTATCCAGCTTGCAGAAAGGCTAATCTTTATAGGAGCTTCCCTTCGCCAAGAATTCCTGGCAGGTGTTTGAGAAATGCCCACAATTTATAAGTCCATTCCGGTTGTCATTTGTCACCTCTAGGTTGAGACTACTGGTCCAGCTTTCTCTGTTGGTCGCCTCTTGCCTCCCCGGAACAACGTCCCCCAGGCTGCCATTGTTTCGCCCCAACCCCGTCCCAGCAAATGACAAGAGAGTTGACAGCTGGCTGTGGAGCTTTCCCGAAGGCTTGGGGATAACAGAGGATGCTATTACGGTCTGAATGTCTGTGTGTCCCCAGAACTCACGTGTTGAAATCCCAACTGCCAGTGACGATGGCATTTGGAGGAAGAGGTGGGGGGCTTTCGAAGGTACTTGAGTCGTGAGGGTGGTACCCTTCTGAATGGGATTGGTGCTCTCTAAAAGAGTCTCCAAAGAGATCCCTGGCCTCTTGCACCACGTGAGGACACAGTGAGAGGGCACTGGCCATGAACCAGGAAGAGTTCGTCACCAGAACTCCACCATAGCGGCATCTTGCTTCTGGACTTTCAGCCTCTAGAACTGTGAGAAATCAATCTGGGTTGTTTATAAGCCCCCCCCACGTCTGCGATATTTTGTTAGAGCACCCCGATATTTTGTTAGAGCACTGAGAGAGGAATTACAATGTAGGAAAAAGAATCTTCAAGTTGGTTATTCATTATTGTATGTCCTAGGTTCTATTGGCCCGGTCTGTCCCCGAGGGCCCCCACTGGCTGGCTCTTTCCTCAGTCCCGTCACTTAACTGCCATGCCAAAGAACCAGCTCTCCCAGCTCCCACGGAGGAAAGTACCTATCACCTTGCCTACACGCTCCAGAGGCCACCCTTGACCTTCTCTTTCAAGACCCAAAGGGAGAAGGAAAGTCTCCGCGCCTCCAGGGGAAATCGTCATCATCTCCGCAGAACTTCCACTCTGCCCCCCGCCGCCGGCAGACCGACTGTGTACATCTTCCACGGGGCACTCTGGCTCTTCATTTTCCCAACCTCTTCATCCTAGAGCAGAATCCGAGCTAGAGCTTTGCAAATCAAAAGCCCACTGAAGTGATTTTCCCCAAAGAAGAGAGCCGTATTTTCCCAGCATTGAATTCTCAAAGCAAAAGTAAGAAGCCGTTGGCAGCTTTAAATAGCAGCTGGTCCCTGTCCTGGTTAGTTTTGCTTTCTTTGTTTTCTTTCTTGATGGATCCGCTCCACCAATCTTGTCCGGTGGCCTCGGCTTGAACGTAGGACCCCTGGGAAGGTGAACTGTATCTGTTGCTACTTTGTAAAGAGAGGTAGATTCACACAGGGGTTAAAATCTGGACTCTGGAGCCAGACCTCCCTTCACAGAGTGAGCGCTAAGTGTTTCCTATTACAGTAATGCCGCTGGGGTGACGTGCTGACATGTCTGGTTCCCTTTCTAGAAGCTGAGGCTGGATGGATTGCAAGGGCTCATTATCTTTAATGACCAGAGGCAGAACTAGTCCAAGGGCTGGGTGCCAATCTAAATTGCGGAGGGGAGCTAAGACCGGTACGAAAGGTACGCATCTGAGACGTGAGGCCACGGGCAGGGAGCCGGGCAAGAGACCAAGAACTGCGGGGACCAAGAGCAGGAAAGTAGAACCCAAGACAAGTTGGGGACCGTTGACAAGACCAGGGGCCTGGTGCTTGTCATTAACGTGTGGTGGGGGGAGGGCAGGGCCAGCCTGACCACCCTGCACTCTCCATGAGGCCTTGTAGGAGTTACTTTCCCTCTCGGCTTCCTGAAGCTCCGTCAACAAAGAGACATGTTATTCCCATAAGCCACCACTTTCCAAAGCATGCTCTGGATAAAACATGAGTTCTTGAGGAAGTTCATAGGCACATGGCAAAGCCAGTTTGGGAATTGTAGCATCCAACAAAGTTTGAAACGTGCTTCCTCCCTGTATGGCCTCTCAAAGGATGTTAATATGCACTGTGAATCCGCAGGAGGGAACTAGACAGCACAGAGGCCCCCGTACACACTCGAGGACGGAAACTTCTTTTAACGCATCATCTCTGCCTGCCACAGTTCATTATATCTATCAAGCACTCTGGGCTCATCATGATGAAAGGTGCCATGCAAGTGCAATGCAACTTGACGTTGTAGATGGAGGGATGTGATCACACTATGAGGCCGGGAACATCAAAACCGGGACAGAAGACGTTGCAAAGGACCCAACCAGGTGGTTGATAAGGTGGAAGGGCGCAAACCAACCATGTTATCTTGGGGTCTGTGAGAACCAAGGAAGAGGCGGGCCGGGCAGGTGTGAATCAGAGGAGACAGATTCCTTCTGGAGGAGGGGAGCAAGGAGGGTTTCCCGGAGAATGGGCCATTTCCAGAGCGTTTGTCCTGTGCCAAGCCCGGTGCTGTATGCTCGATATTCAATTTTTTCAGTGAACTCTCCCAAACAACCTCACAGACAGAAATTTGAAAAACAGAATCTCATGATTCTACTTTGCAGATTAAGAAACTGAGCTTCAGGGGTGCCCGGGGGGCTCCGTCGGTGAGGGGTCCAGCTCTCGATTTCGGCTCAGCTCATGATCTCGCGGTTCATGAGATCGAGCCCCGTGTCGTGCTCTGTGCTGACAGCACAGAGCCTGCTTGGGATTCTCTCTCTCTCTCCCTCTCTCTCTCTGACCCTCCCCTGCTTGTGCTCTCTCTCTCTCTCTCTCTAAGATACATAAACTTAAAAAAAAAAAAAAGAAAGTGCTGGGATTCAAGCTGAGGTCAGACGGACTCCAAAATCACTGGCCTTTGCTCTCCCCACTAGACCGCATGACCTCAACAGACCTGGGCTCAGAGCTTTCTAGCCCCTGCCTCGGTTGTACACAGTCAGGAAACTGACAACTCGTCAATGAAAGGAAGAAGGCGTTCTTGTCTGGCGAGCTTGGGGTGTGCCTCGTAGGGCTGGTGGGGGAGCGGGGGGGGGGGGGGTTCTCAGAGCAGCAGCAGCCCCTTGAGCCCAGTCCCGACAAAAATCACCAAGGGGACAAGGAGTAGGTGGTAGGTGATGGGAGGGGGGCGTGGAGTACATTCCCAACACAGGAAACAGCGTCCATATGGGAACTGTCATAAACACTTTCCAAATGAAAAAACAAACTTCTCTTCCAGCAAAAAGACTATGTTGCTGATCGTCCTGTTTCAGAAGGTTCAGAGACCCGACCACCAAAGGAAAATACAGCAGAACCAAAGGGGGAAAAAAAAAAAACAGAACAAAAAAAAAAAAAAAAAACACCAAAAACCAAAGGCATCACTAATCTGCCATCTGCACTGATGATGTAGGAAAATAAACGAGAGCTAAGCAAAACAAAACAAAACAAAACAAAACAAAAAGGCCTCAAACAAAAAAAGTCTTCCCCTGCAACAGGAGGAAAGCTCTGTCTCCCAAAGCCACGGTGGCGTTTTCCGTGTTTATGCTGCGGTGTGACTTGGGGGGGGCTCTTGAGTCCTGTTGGGGGCCTGCCCCTTTTTATGCCACGGGGCTCAGTCGTCTAGAGCACTTCCCCGAGGCGGGCGGAACCGGCTCGATTTCAGCGGCGCGCGCCTTGCAAGCCACAACCTCTGAACGGCTGCCTCCTCCCGGGCCAGGAAACAGTCAATAAGGAAACACTGTCGTTCGGCCCTTTGCAACTTGCGCGGAGCGTGAGGCGGTGGCGCTTCATTTCCTGATCGCTCAGGTGGAAATTGGAAAAACAATTAAGAGCAATGACTAATCGCCGAAGCGAAGCAGGTTGCCCAGCTCATTTGCAACCGTGCGCTCAGTTCTGTGTGCCAACAAAACAAAGACTGGGGGGAGTTTAGTATTTAAACCAATTAAAAGCTCGGGGGGGGGGGGCAGGCGAGGAGTCACTTTGGGGCCACGTGGTGGGAAAACATCAGTTGGAAGAGCCTGAGGAATTCCGTGAGCGGAGCCATCTGGCCCGGATCGGGATGAAGCACCCAGGACGGCCGGGGGTGGGGGTGGGGGTGGGGGTGGGGGTGGGAGTAGGTGGGGGGGGGGGGGGGAGTCTGCCCGGAAAGCCATTTCAGAAGGGAAGGCTTCGCCTAGCAGGCGCGGACTTGGGCTACGTGCTCGCCTCCCCCCCCCCCCCCCCCTCCCCCGGCCCCCGCCACCTGCCCCCCTTCGTCCCCCCTCCCCCCCTCCCCCCGCCCACCTCCCCCATGTTCTCCCCGGCCCGTGAGGCTGGTAGCTTGAACCAACGGTAAAAGAAAAACGGACGGCCTTAAAATCCAAGCTCTGAGTGTTCGGGGCGAGAGACCTTGCTAAATTTCCTGTCCACCATTTGCACTTTTATGTATTTTAGGGCTACCTAGAGAGTTCTTAAAGGCCCAGATGATGAAAATCGGCCGCCCTTCTTCCCAAATGAGGTGCACAGTCCATCTGGAGAGGGCACTCACACTTTTGTATGAAGCTGTGGGCCGTAAAACGGAAAGTAAAGAATTAAAAACTGAAGCCATTTGGTAGCAGTTATAAAAAAAAAAAAAGGCGGAGGGAGGTAGAAGGTGGTGCAGTGGGGGCAGTTACTTGAGCAAATTCGATTTACAGAATGGATGTAATGGAGTAAACCTTTACCGAAAGTTCCTTTTCACATCCCCGTGAGATATTTTCCACTAACAAATTTTTTTTTTCCCTCCAGGTCCCTATGCGCCTAACTGCTTACCCCTCAGCTCCCTCCCCCTGCGTTTTCCTGGAAAATCTAATAATCCTGGTGTTCCTAATGGATCTCACTTCTTAAGGTCCTCGTCCCTTTCTCCTTCAAGTTCGCTCCAACACAAGCATTCTCAGACACTCATGCTTACAGAAGGCCGAAGGACAATCGTACCGGAACCAACTGGAAGATTCTGATGGCTCAGTCTGCTAGCTGCAGCTGTCCCGTAGCATGTTGTATATTATAACTAAGGCGCTAAGATTAAATCATTTTTGTGCATCAGTAAACAGTGTGGTTCACGGTATGCAGACAGTTGAGGAAATTCAGCTGCGGTGTCATTCCCTCCAAAAAGTCGAGCCCTGTGGATACTTCCAGAATTAATAAGGCTCCCCGCCCCAGCTTACCCTAAAGGGTGACCGTGCCTCCGACGTCCCGTGCAATCTCCTGTATTCTAGCAAGTGGGCGGGGTTCTGTCTCCCTCTCTCTCTGCCCCTTCCCCTGCTCTCTCTCTCTCTCTCTCTCTTTCTCTTTCGAGAAGAAATGTGGCCCTGGCCGCAGACATCCCTGAGGTTCAATGCCGCGCAGATTTGGGGCGGCCCTCCGTCTGTGTGAGCGTGCCAGGAAGCCTGCTTCATTTACGAAACAGAATGCCAACCAGCCGCCTGGCTGACCGACCGTCAAGTGTCACGGGCCTCACGACTGCTAAACAAGATGTAGTTCTCTGGGAGAAGACGATACGGGCACACCCGGCCATGGACACCCCCGGTCCCTTGGAAGTTAGGCACAGCCACGTGACTTGCGTTGGCCATGGCAACGTTTGGCATGAGCTCTCCTGGCCTGGCCTGGTCATCCCCAAAACACGGTGTTAGATGAGGTCGTCGGATGCCCCGGAGGGGGTACACCCACCAAACGTGACCCAGGTCGCACGGGGAGCGATGAGTGATCAAAATAGTTTTGTTGTGTCAAACTCCTCATGTTGGGACCGTGTCTCCTATCACAGGATAGTCTGACCTCTCCTGCCCAGCGGAGGTTAGAATCTGAGGCGAGAGTTCTTTTCATTCCCAGAGATGTACCTGAGTCACTCCCCGGAGAGCCTAATCTTGATTAAAAAGCTATTTTGCCAAGTGGAAAACATGATTTAGATAAGTAATATTAGAGGCACTCTAACAGACGTGTTGACCATCCAGTCCTTCTGCCTCTCCAAGACCTAATTTTATGCCAAATTAAATAACCAGAAAGTAATTTGCCTTAACTGACTTAGCTTAGGTCCGTGCAGAAATGCATTTGTCAAATTTTCAGTTATTATTCAAAATTGATTTTCAAAAAGGTCACTCCCTGCAGGAAGCGATGAAAAGCTGCACACAGTGTCCTTTAGAGCACAGTGTGTGTGATAACGTCTGCCTGGAATCTGGTTCCGGGGCAGGAAAAAAAATCTCTCCTTTGTGTATCCGGCTTTCTTTTCTTAGACGGCTGAACTCGTTCTCCCATTTTTGCTTTGGCTGCCAGTGAGCTCAGAGCTAAACTTATTGTTCCCATTTCAAGAGTTATCATATTGCTTCCGGTCTCGCGTTTATCTTGTAAAAACTGCTCTCAAACACCTTCAGAAGTGGTGATGGTGACGGAGGTCATGAGTGACTTTCTTTTCGCGACAGCCTCACTTGCAGAGCCAGCCACCTCCCCAGAGTGAATCCTGTCCAATTCCCACGAGGCCCAGTCCCGAGGGGCCACTGCCTCTTCTTATAGGTCGCTCTACCGTCTTCCGAGGGAGGAAGACAGTCTCAGAGGCTCCTGGATGGAGTTTGGCCTCGGGAGGTCTGGGGACTTGGTCTGTTTGATTCAGGGTAGAGTAATTAGGCCACACGTTCAGAAACCATCGAATTAGCTATATCGTGGGGACAGCGGAAGAGGACCACAAAAGGCCACGGGACATTGTACGCAATACTATTGCAAAGGAAACTCAGCCCTGGTGGAATCTGTGATTGTGGGTGAACTTGGTACCTACAGAATGGAAGGGAGAGGAAGAAGAAACAGACGAGTCTAAACCGCTACATCAAAGAGCTTTCTCACAGTCCCAGGAAGCTCTGTCAGTTGTGCTTCTCAAAGGAGGACAGGGTTTCTCGACCTCAGCCCCGTAGACATTTCGGGTGGACAACTGTTGGGTCGTGGGGGCTGCCCTGTGAGCTGCGAGATATTTAGCGTCCCCCCCCACCCCGCCCCCGGTCTCCACTCTTTACCCATGGCACTTCCCCCGAGTCAATGTCTCTAGACATTGGCAAATGTCCCCCGGGTGGGGCGGAGTGGGCAGGATGGCCACTAGTGCAAGGCCACTGAATTGAGGCTAATCTTCCATGAGAAGCCTCTGCCAGAGTCAGCCACGGATACCCTGTCCTCTTGTCTTTCTTGTCTTTCTCATACAATGATGACAATCGTTGTTCTTGCAGACCTCCTACGCGCGCGGCACAGGCTCTGCATGCATTATCTCGATTCATCCTCCCCACCGCCCGACGAGGGCCTGTTTATCGCCAACTTACAAATGAAACATCCGAAGGTTAGAGAAGGTCACACAGGTAGTGGGAGAGTGAAGAGACAAAGCCACACCTGCTCGGCTCTAACCCTGTGCCGTCACCCACCGGTCAACCCAGATCAACAATGGTCGAGGGTACTACTTACCCTATGTTACAAAGGAATAAACGGAAGTTATTCCAACTTAAGGTGATTTACCAAGAGCATCGTTCTAATCTAGATTTCCATGACTCAAAAAGACACGCCCATTCCCCCCGCTCCCCCCCCCCCCATATGGATCTATTAAGTGGTTACCAGGCCATTTGTACCCTCTCCCACTTGGGTGCCAATACAGGCAAAAGGGTGAGACATCTGGAACCAATGAAGTTCAGAGATTGCACCGAAGGGAAATACCAAAGCAGTGGCAATCAGCGAAGGAAAAAAAAAAAAAAACAAAAAAACCCCGTCAGTGCTGGGGAGGCCACACAACTACCAAAGTTTGCAATGAGAAGAAACAAGGCGACTACTGCAACCACTGAGGGAACTCTCTGAGCATTTCGCCGGTAATCCTTGACCCTCACCTGCTTCACTGCACTCCCCAAACGGGGTGAAAAACACCCCAAAAACCTTGCGGCCAAGTTCGAGTTTTCTCAAGGCACTTTGAGATGATCTTGCTTTACGTCTGCTACGACTGAGCCAGACCAAATCATAGTTCCTGTAATGATGATGATGAAAAGTCCATCTCGCGTGAACTCCCCACATGCCCGAGCTGGGATTTAACGTGGCAAAATTGATGTGTGAACCAGTGTTGCTATTTAATGTGGTTTCTATCAAAGTGTTCATAAAACCTGGGGCTGCAGCTGGCCTCCATTAGGTAGTTTCTTGGTGAAAGTTTTCCAAGGAAAACTTTTAACAACTTCATAAAGCCAGGCACAAAGGGCGGTGCAAAGACTGGCTGACAGACATGGGACTTTTTATCTCTGAAATGTTAAATAGGGGCTTGTTCTGTTCATTTCTGGAAGAAAAATTGGAAGGCATTAAAGGCTACACTTGGAGCCTTGCATGATTGCATTCATTTATTCGTGTGTTCACTTGTTCGACGTTTATTTAGCACCTACTGTATGCCAGGCCTTGGGCCAAATACTGGGAGGAACAAAAAGATGAACACTTGAGTTCCTGGGGACGTGAAGCTGGAGAGAGAACACAAAGCGGTCTGGCGTAAGGGTTTCACCGCTGGAATTTATAAAGCTATCTGGGAGAGGGCCTGGTGCCAAGTAAGTGCTCAGAAAATGTGTGCTTATTCCTTCCACGTGTATAATTACATGCTAATACTTTGAGGATAATCGCTCATTTACTGCTAAAAGATAACTATCAATTTCACACAAACGCTAACGTTTGGGCCCCCATTTGGGAATGTGTGCTGTTGTTTTAAAAGGCGGGGTTTTCATCTGAACAACCGGATGCATATGTTAGTTTTGTACATCACACCGTTAAACCTTCCCTGCGTGCCTATATAGTCTCTCCGCTCTCAGGAGACTTATACTCCAGTGCGAGGAAATTACATCGGTACCTTCTCAGGGCTGAAGTGTAAAAGAGGCCCTTTCACCCACTCTCTTACACACAGAGACCCAGGCTAGTTCCAGATGGGTATAAGCACTGACCATTCAGCCCACCAACCCTGCCATTCAACCATCGTGCGGCACGATGCTACGGTCGTTCACAGGAGCAGCTTGATCCCCTGGGGGATAAGGGAGTCAGGTTAGTCTCTGCGAAGGAGGCACTCCGGATGCTAGGTCTTGAGGATGTAGCTTGCACGGAAGTACACAGAAAGAAGAAAGGCATTCGAGGGTGGGGATGGCCTGAGCAAAGACGCAGAAGTAGGCACATGCCTGGCAGATTTGGGGAACAATGAACAAACCAGTTTGACAGGGACGCGATTCAGGGGAATAGTGGGAAATCGGACCCACGGCGGTTAGGTTCGGATCACGGAGAACCCCAAGTTCCGGTCTAAGGTACCGTGCGAAATGGGGAGCCTATATATGTTGCAGACATTATTCTGGGGAAGATGTGGAGCAAGGAGTAACTAGCTCTTAACAGTATCGTTCATTTACACTGAGTCTCAGAACCGTTTGTCCTCCCAAAGATCCCCATGCTATGGGGTCCATAGGACTATGGGGGTCTCTGAAAGAAAAGGTCTTGAGAACTCAAAGCAACACTGTACCTGGGGGATGTGTCCCTGAGAAAAGGAGTTAGCATTTGCAGACGTTGTATAAGACCTTTGTACCTGCATTCTTTAATTCGCAAACAAAAAAAAAAAAAAAAAAAAAAAACCCACAAAACAATGAGGTGATATGATCCCCATTTCACAGATGAGAAAACTGAGCCTCCGATAGCAGAGCAAAATAGGATTCAAATGCTGATCTGTTTTGTTCTAAATCCTGTGACTGATCCATACCTCTGGCTGCTAGTCTCGTCAAACTCTGCAGTAAAATTCCTATTTGCCCGTTGTCCAAACATTCTCGAATGTCAGGTGTTTTGAGGTTCTAGCCAAATTAGGGGAAACAATGAGCTCAAGGGCTTCCAGAGCCATTCATTACACAGGTCAAACTACCCCCCATTTGCTCAGCCATCAAAGGACACGACATCATGGATCAGAGAAAATGGTGCCAACTGGAGCCATCTGGGTGGCTCAGGTTGAGGACATATCCATCAACCGACGGGCAGACGTGGATTGGCTCTGCTCTTCTGGTAGGCTTTGCTGCCGAATTAGCCATCGGATCGCCAAAACCACAGTGAACAATTACACTCGCAGGTAACCTAGTACAACATCCAAGAGTTGGCAAAGGTATACACCTGCCCTCTGAGCCACCCGCCCCCGCCAACCTCACAGATGAGGAAACCGAACTTCAGACTAAGGTACCGAAAAAAACGAACTTGCTCAAGGTCACATGCCTCAAAAAGTGACAAAAGTGAGATTCAAACTCCGGTCTTTCGGCCCCAGAGGTCAACGTACCGCTCTTTAAGGGCCAAGGCGTTCGTTTGCCTTCCCTTTGGCCACAAAACTAGTTGAAAGACTACACAAAGGCACCAACGTAGGTGCTGTGATTTTTCAACATGCTAAACTTCCCAGCCTCTAGGCTCCTCTCTCCAGCTTCACCTGCAGCTCTCCATTGACTAGACTGACCAGGGGGTCTGGGACCACGCAGACACAGTCTACGTGTCATACGGGCGGGGGGACTCCATCTCCAAGTCCCACATGCGACAAACATGACCTTTAACCCTAAGGGAAATCCAAAACACATGGCAACCGTAAAGAGGGTAGTGGACAAATCAACAACAGGTTATCAGAGAGACAAGAATTTCCAGTAGTGTTGCACAGATGAGTCATGAACAGCCTCTGTCAAAAAACCTGGATGATATTATAACGATATAGATAACAGAGCAAACATGGGAGCAAGAGAAATAGCGACCTGGTGAGCAAAGCAGAGAGACTCAAACGGTCGCAGAAAGTTCCAGTCGTCAGACCATTCCGGTCACTTGGCAACCTCCTCTATCACATATTTTCAGTAATGTACGTATGGAAATGCTTCTGCACACATCACTGTCTATGTCCGTCAATCAGAGAATTCCTTCAGGGATGAGGACGCCGGTAGATTACAGAGCCTTTGCCTTTTTAGCTCCCAAGCGAGTGGTCTGTTTAGCCGGTGAGATAAAGACCCTAATCCAGGTCCTGAGGAAGTGAATTATGCAAGAGCCTCCCTTAACACAGTGGTTCTCAACACTGAGAGCGAGTCCCGCAGAATCTCCCGGAGGGCTTCTCAAACCGAGGGCTTCTGGGCCCCGCCCTCCGAGTTTCTGATTCAGTGGGTCTGGGGCGGGGCTCAAGAATTGGCATTTCTAACAAGTTCCCGGGGGCCATGGACCCGCCCCCCCCCCCCCCCCCCAATCTGGGGCCATGCTTGGAGAACCAATACTGTAGAGCCACCCAAGCAATCGTCTGAGAACACGTCTTCGGTCTGTCTCACTCTTTTCAGGTATTTGTCTCACTCCCAACTGCCTACACCGCCAAAGGTCTAGCAGTTCTAATTTGTATTCCTCGGTGTAGCAAACCGGAAGTTGAATCCGGGGGATTCATTTTAAGATTCCCAGTGGATGTCTGAAACCCTACACAGACTATGTTTTTCCCATACGCCCGTGCCTATGATAAAGTTTAACTTACAAATCAAACGCAGCTAGAGATCGATAATAATCAAATAGAACAATTACAACAATATGCTATAATAAAAGTTATGTAAATGTCTCTCCCTCTCAAAACACTGCATTGTAGGTACTCACCCTTCTGGCGATGATGCGAGACGATAACATGCCTATGTGATGAGATGAAATGAGGGGAATGACGTAGGCGTTGTGACGCAGCGTTAAGCTACTGTTGACGTGACAAGGCATCAGAGACAGGATCCTCGGCTTCCAGACTGCGGTTGACTGTAGGGGTAACTGAAATCACAGAAAGCGAAACCACAGATGAGAGGAACTACCGGACGTGCATTTCTTTTGAACATACAGCTTTATTCATCAAGGATGTTGACTATATTTTTTTAAAAAGCGGTGAAGCTTGGCGCAATAGTAACGGGTATGTTTCGGCTGGTTAGCCTTGTTTTGCGCGCACGTTTTTGTTAATTTGCTTTCCATTTCTTTCATATTCGGTGAATTTCAGAGGACAGTTACATTTGTAAAATTAGGTTGAGAACAGACGTGACAACACGAGTACAATCTATGCATTTGCTGATCTCTGCTGGATATTTCCCAATATGCTCACACATGGAGCACAGACCTAATTTACAGAACTCAACTTAACCCTCTGGTAACGCAGATGCATCATAGGTGTTTTTGACCCAGATCGGCACTGAGCACTGATCTAGACATATGCTAATTAAGATTTCATTAATGACGAAAATATCCTGCCTTTGAGGGACGCCTTGGTAAAACTAGGGGGAGATTAAAAAGACAATTACATTTCTTAAATCAACCCCCTTGTTCTCTGTGAGATACTTGGAGGCTGATTTGGTTCAATTCCACCTTTTCAAAAAAATCTCACTTGGGGGAAAATGGGAATATAAAAGGAATGATGTCCCAAAGCAAATTTAAGCTCTCCTAACAGGGACGCTGTATGGAGAAAGCAAGTAATGTCTTAAACTGTGCTGTCTGGGCTTTCCACCACCCCCCACCCCCCACCAGAAGCTGAGTTGATGAGAGAAAACCAGACGAAAATTCTATCTACACGCACAACCTGGCTTGAGTCTTAAAAGAAGATTTTACTCCATTTCTAAACAGATTGCTATCCTGGGTTTGATTTTAGCCAAACATCCGGTACTTATTCCAATGACAATGCCAATGTTCCTCAACCCAGTGACACTAGTGAGACTTGGCAACGGATTTTGACTTTGTTTTGGATTCCCTTCTCTCCAAGCAGGCTCTCCAACTCCAAATACTTTGCTAGGCAAGTGACTGCTTAAATGAGTGCAAAGCAACAGGCTTGTTGGTCTCTATGGCAGGCCATACATAATCACCATAGAAATATATAATTACACCTGTCAACCTCATCTTGCGTAATTGATTCAATGACTAACAATGTCAGCGGCAGGCTAAGCTTTGAGGTCTCGCTGTGAGAAAATACTCATACATGGCTAAACATCTTGGTGTCTTAATTGCTTGTCATACTGCCAAGGCTCCGGTGTTGTATCTATCTCCACAGCAACAGACTGGAATAGATAAAGCACATTTAAGAGCCGAAAAGTGAATTGATCACCTTGTTTCTGTTTTATAGGCCCTTGAAGAAAATTGTGGGGTTGTCAAAGATAATCTGGCCATGAAGCCAGATTCGAAAGGGAAGTCTGAAATACCATTCTGTGCATGAAAAAAAACTGGCTGCGTGCTTCATGCTTTTCAAAAAAGAATCCTCTGATTATGATTTCGAGCAGAGTGGAGCAGTCCATATGCTTGAACATGTACAAGGCACAACGTGACATGACGTTTTCATCACACGCGCTGCCTTCTCAGGAGTTGCTGGAACCCATTAAAATCCCTCCAACACCACGCAAGGAAAGCACTGGAGGCTACTGGCCAGTGGCCAGTAGGTGGTTTGGAGGCCTACATCATGGTTAGACAGAGGCCACGAACACGGGAGCCAAGTACACGAACCATAATCACCTGTAACGAAAATGAGGACTCATGGCCAGTTTGTAACACGATTATAGTAAGTTATTTTTGAGATTTAACGAATTGTATTCTGTAGCTGGTGCGCAAAAAGTACAGTGACTAATTGAAAAGTGTCAAGAAGCCTATAGATCATCATGCTTTACCCAAGATCAAAATTTTCTCAACGTTCATTTGTTTTTGAGAGAGAGAGAGCGCATGCGCACAAGCTGGGGAGGGGCAGAGAGAGAGGGAGACATAGACTCCGGAGCAGCTCCAGGCTCTGAGCTCGAACCCACGAACCGCGAGATCATGACCTGAGCTGAAATCAAGAGTTGGGTGCTTAATGGACTGAGCCACCCAGGCGCCCCGTGGAGAACCAGTTTTTTAAGTGTGTGTTTGGAAGGAAGCAGCATGGTTGTACATGTTAGGAATATTACTTGTCTGAACTGTTAAGAATAGAAAATGCTTCTGGAAGAATAAGATGTTGTTCCCCCCTTAATTGCATTCTCCTTGACCAGAGTATTTGATGCTGCTTATAACACGATTTCTTTGATAGTTTGCTTTTCCACTTCTCTTTCTCCAGATCCTTGGCCGGTCGTTTTCCTCCTGTCAAATTCGTTGATCCTTTCCTTCTCTCACTGTCACCAACCCTATACAGGCTGTTCCAAATTACCTTCTGAATTTGCTTCCCTGCTCCCTCCAGTCCATCTTGCACTCTTCTGGAAAATCGGTCTTCTTAAGTTCCACCCTTGGCGTACAAGGTTCATCGCTGGGTTTCCTTGTGTAGCAACCACGCCCCCCATTGTTAGTAACAGCCTCGTGATTTTCCTTTGGAAAACAACTCCTCCCCCGACGAACGCTGTCCCACCTTCCTCTGGCCAAAGGCCAGTTATGTCACCTAGGCCAAGCCAAGCAGACTTTCCATGAAATGTGACTCTTGACCCAAAGGAATGGCGCGTCCTGGGATCTGGTTTGTCCTAAGAGCAGAACGTGGAACAGTCTGTGGTCTTGGGGCTGTTCATCTGTGCTAAGGCTTGGTTGTTTTGCATTCCCTTCAGGTCTGGAAGCTATCCTATACCCTTCTAGTGTGTGTGTGTGTGTGTGTGTGTGTGTGTAGCTCAAGTTAGCCACAGTCCACTTCTGTTGCTTCGCAGGGAAGAGTGCTGTCTTCACACTGCCATCAAAAGCCCTTGCCGAATCTATCCGAACATATATACCATCATTAACCAACCCAAATCCTCTGCTACGCTCCAATAAGTCTCCCTTCTCTACACCTGATGCTGCACCTATGCTTATATCCCCTAACTCCACACGTTTGCTTTTTCCCTCCTAGCCCACCCTTACTCCATGACACTTGACACGGATGGAGGCCACATTATATTGGGGCATCGTATTAGGGTTGGGAAAAGACGAGATGGAGACATAGGTCTAACCTGGAAGAACGGTCTCTTCTTTTTTGGCCTCCTGTCTGAAGATTCGCCAGTAGCTTCAGGAACATTGCTCTCTAGGTTCTAGGGACTTCGTTCCAATGGTCTCCCCCATTAGTGTCTCGCACAGGCGAGAATTAAGACAGATCGTGTTGACTGCTGTGCTCTCATGGTGTGTTTTCTCCCCGGCAAGGTTATAGGCTCCTCAGGAAGGAGCCATCTCTTCTGATACATTTCATCCTCCCTACCAACCACACCTATCAATCTGAGATTTTTGTGCCGTAGCGTATTGAATGAAATAATTTTTAAGACGCTAAGAAAAAATAGAGAAAGTAAATGTTCATCTAATTAATGTACATCCTTGGGCCACTCCTTTGTCAGGTAGTGTAGCATATACTACAGGTATGGGTTTTGGAGTCAGACAGACCTGAGTTTCAATTCCGATTCGGCTACTTATGAGCTGCATGTCTATACCACCAAGCCTCAGTTCCCTTACCTGTATATGAGATGACATGATGTATATCAATGTGCCAACAACAGTGCCTGGCACATAGAAAACATTTATTAAATGTTAGTTCTTTTCATTAAAATGATGATTGTCTTCTTTTTTTAATGTTGATTTTTGAGAGAGAGAGAGAGAGAGAGAGAGAAAGAGAGGGAGAGAGAGTATGAGCAGGGACGGGACAGAGAGAGAGAGGGAGACACAGAATCGGAAGCAGGCTCCTGGCTCCAAGCTGTCGGCACAGAGCCCGACGCGGGGCTCGGACCCACGGACAGCAAGATCATGACCTGAGCCGAAGTCGGATGCCCGACCGACTGAGCCACCCAGGCGCCCCAGTGATGAGTGTTTTCTTAACCAATACCCAAAACTAATTTTATTTTCTTTAAAGGCCAAATTCTGAATCCGTGGTGGCACGAGAGGCTATATTTGGTTTCCCTCAAAAACAGACATCTCCAAAAGTCATTGATTCAATCTCACAGAGAGGGGTGTTTACTTATCTGCTTACAAAGACCGTTTCTCTTTGTACCTTCCCCAAAGATAAGTTTCCAAAGTCTGTTCTGTGGTTGTCTTACCCGGTGTGGTGTTTACCACGGGCTTCAAAGTCAGAGCCTAGGTGTGAATCCCAACCCCACCAGCTGTTGGATGGGAAGGCATGGAAAAACTTCTCTGAGCCAACACTTTTTCTTATCTCTAAAGACAGAAAGGATAGCCCTTAGCTTATAAGATTATTGTGAAGATTTGATACATATTCTATGAGCAAAGTGCAAAAAGATAAGCTACCACCTGGAAGAAAATATCTTCAAATAACGCGTCTAAACAATTGACTAGTATTTGGAACATACAAAGAACTCCCGATCGTCAGCGTTTTTAAAAAACTCCAAAGACGAAATAGGGAAAACACGCAAACATTTCACCAAAGACGATACACAGATGACAAATCAGCTTAAAAAAGATGTCCAACATCATTCGCCATTAAGGAAGTGTAAACAAAGACCACAATGAGATATCACAGTACCTCTGTCAGAACGACTGAAATAAAATATACTGACGATGCCAAATGTTGGTGACAATACAGAGAAACTAGATCACTCAGACATTGCTGGTGGGGATGTAACATAGTACAGCCACTCTGGAAGAAGTCTGGCAGCTTCTTATGAAACTGAACGTGTGCTATGGGCCACCATATTACCTAAAAATTGCATTCCTGGGAATGACCAGGAGACATAAAAACGATACCTGCACAAAAATCTATCCACAGTTGTTCCTAGCAGCTTCATGCTGGAAGCAACCCAGATGTTCTCAAAATGGTGAATGGTTAACCAAACTGTGGTACATCCATACCATGAAATACTACATAAGGTACTAAGAGTAGTCAAATTCATAAAGACAGAACGAGGGGAGGAGGAAATGGAAAGTTGATGAATGAGCATAACGTCTCAGTTTTGCTAGATGAAGAGTTCTGGGCACTTAACACAACTGAACTGTGCACTTAAACATGGTCGTGGTGGTCCATTTTGTGTTATGTGTATTTTTACCACAATTAAAAAGTTTTAAAAAGGAACAAAATACGAAACAATGGTTTTCAAGACACCGATCCTCAAGCAACAAAGAACGGTAATCTCTCAGATAGCACACAAACAAGGGGAGACTTCGGGGGCGCCTGGGTGGCTCAGTCGGTTGAGCGTCTGACTCCAGCTCGGGTCATGATCTCACGGTTCGTGGGTTTGAGCCCCGCGTGGGGCTCGGTGCTGACCGTTTGGAGCCTGGAGCCTGCCTCGGATTCTGGGTCTCCCTCTCTCTCTGCCCCTCCCCCCTCCGAAATAAACATTAAAAAATTAAAAAACAAAACAAAAACAAGGGGCGACCTATGACTGCCATAGCTCACTGTCTGGATAAAATCTGCAGCCCTGGGAGCAAGGAAGGGAAATCGTGTTATCACTAGCCTGGGAAAAGATCCAAATTCAAAATTCAAAGGTTTAGTTTCTACTGAATGTATATAACTCTCATACCATTGTAAAGTCAAAAAAAAAAAAAACCCATAAGTCAGACCATCATAAGTTGGGGACTATCTGCATACAATTCAGCGTTTTTTTAGTATATGTACAGAGTGATGCATCACCAAGCATCAATTTTAGAACATTTCGTCACCTCAAAAAGAAACCCTGTGCCCCTTAGCCATCACCGCCCTCCGCTCTCCCCCAACCCCTTTCCCACCAGACCGAGGCAACCGTGAGTCTACTTTCTGCCTCTATATATTTGCCTATTCTGGATAGTTCCTATAAATGGAATCGTACAATATGTGGTCCTTTGTGACCGGCTTCTTTAACTTACCATAATGTTTTCAAGATCTATCCACATGCTAACCTGTATCACTATTCCATTTCTGGTTATTACCAAAGAATATTCCGTTGTATAGATACACCACAATTTATTTCTCCGCTCGTCGGGTGCCTGTTAATTTGTGTTTGGATGCCGAACACTGTGAATTGTGACTTTTAAACGACGGATATTTTTGTTTTGTCATAAATATCTTTGAGCTTTTCTCTGGGATGCACTGAAGTTGGTCAGAAATAGTTTATTCTTTCAGACCGGGCTCTTGCTACTTATTAGGCAGTCCCAGAACAGTGTTTAATCTGAGGCTAATTCTTCGCAACTACTGAGGCAAAATCCTTGACTACCCTACCAAATGCCCCATGAATTAGGAGGCTTTCCAGTCTGGCTGGTAGAAACAGTATTTGGGCCCTAGGTGAGAGGAGACCCTCCCCCTCTCCCCCACTCCCTATGTCACCGCCTGGAAATTCTCTTCAGGCAGAAAACTGGGCCAAGGGTAGGGCCCACTTCATTTGTTTCCTATGACACAGGGATCAGTGGCCTTCATGGTCATATGGCGTCTTGAAAGCCATCGTTTGTTTCAAACACTTTGGTTTTAAAGTTGTCGCCGGCCAGAGGGTGAATCCAGTCTCTTTAACCCTTCTTGGAGAGAGGCTGAAGATTTCCTTCACTATCCTGTCGACCCCACAGTGTTTGAGTTTTATGAAGTGAAATAATGACTCATTTCCCAATACTGTTTCTTCTTTGGCTAGGCAAGGAGAAAGTCCTCTGAGTAAGCCTGTTGTGTCATTTTCATGGTTCATAAACACAGGCGCGTACGTGTGTGCGTATCCTATGTATGCGTGCAAATGTGTAAACTCATTCGCTATTCACAGCATCCTTTTAAAATAGAGGGCAGTAGCATCCCCCATGTTAGAGAGAAATAAATTGAAGCTCTGAGTGTTTAAGTGACTTTTTCTAAGTCATACAGCCACTATGCGGGAGGACGCTCAGATTTTCTATGACCAGATCCCATTCTTTCCATCATTACACCATGTGAACTGTCAACCTTTAAGGAAATGAGTTCAAATCCAACCTCTTTTTCTTTCACCCATCATTATCCCACTCCTCTCCAAAGAGGAGCAATGATGATGTGATTGACCAGATTCCTGGGCAATGGCTGGATCTGGTTTTCTATCGTGTAATGTCTTAGGAAGATAAATAAACATAAACCCAGCTGAGACGCTAACTGCTTGATCCAATATAATCTATCTCTGAAGAAGTTCTAACAAGTTTTAGACACGGGCATGAGGAACAAAGACCAGAAGAGACGGGATCAGACTGAAAACACGGGGCAGAAGAAGATACAAGAATGGATTGATCACTGAGCTTAGCCAGAGAATCACAGGCTAAGCAAAGTCACAGGTCTGAAAGCTGCTAGTCAATTCAGAGTAGCGATGAATTCAGATACTGAAGGCAAGAATAAGGCTGTAGGTCACATGTGAGTAGAAAAGCCAGGGTCAGGGCATGCAACGAATAAAGGTCAGGACCAAGCAAGGGGCAGAGTCCAGGTATATAGACAAGAACCAGCAAAATGAAGACACCCAAAGGTAAAGGAGGATTGGAAGTCTGAAATCCAGGGAATCTGGAACCAAAAGATCTGGAAGAACTGGAGGAGAAAATTAATAAGGGACAGACATAAAATACCAGTAATAAAGAAGGACCTCAGGGGGCGCCTGGGTGGCTCAGTCGGTTGAGCATCCGACTTCGGCTCAGGTCATGATCTCGCGGTTCGTGAGTTCCAGCCCCGCGTCGGGCTCTGTGCTGACAGCTCAGAGCCTGGAATCTACTTCAGATTCTGTGTTTTCCTCTCTTCCTGTCCCTCCCCTGCTCGCACTCTCTCTCTCTCTCTCTCTGTCTCAAAAATAAATAAACGTTAAAAATTAAAAAAAAAAAATAATAAGGAAGGACCTCAGCCAAGTCCATTTTACTGTCTCTGGCCCACAACTATGATATAGGCTCCCATTAGGGAGTGTTGTGTTAACATTGGGATACTATTGAGAAGGTATATAGTTAAAGGACCCAGTGAACTACCCAAACTCTGGCCTGGCCACCCTTTCTCTCCAAAGGTCCCTTAGAGATATCTAGGTGCAAGCGAAAGAAAGAAAGAAAGAAAGAAAGAAAGAAAGAAAGAAAGAAAGAA
>NC_064817.1:108747775-108896488 GCF_023721935.1 Panthera uncia | reverse complement strand
GAAAGAAAGAAAGAAAGAAAGAAAGAAAGAAAGAAAGAAAGAAAGAAAGAAGAGGGAGAGAGAAAGAAAAGAAAAAAGAAAAACAAAGTAATAATTTATTATTACCTGGAATCTGAGCTCTAAATCCCAGTGCAAATGGCAAGGATGTGGCTGGAGTACATCAGGCATTTATCTCCTTTTTCCTGGGCTAGAGTTCTAAGTGGCCCCCTTCCCTAATGCAAACTCGCACTCCAGAACTTTACCATTCAAATGAGACATTAAGCCATTCCCATATCTTCTTCTACCCTATATTCCAAAACTTATCGGAAGTTCTTCAGAGATTATACTTGATCCAGTAGTCAGCTCAATTAGAGCAGATCATTGAGTCCAAGGTCAGACATTTGATCTTCATTTGAACTACCTGGTGCCGTGCCCTTTGATCACAGGGAGAGCAAAGGGACGGAATGTGGGTTAAATGGTAGGAACCTACCCTGATTTGGAGAGCACACCTCTAAGCCGCTAAGAACATGCCTCGGTGACCTTAGGTTGACAGTATCATATCATATCATATCATATCATATCATATCATATCATAGGAAGGACAGTATGACAGTTATATACATATACAATACATGCAAATGAGTTTGAGTCCTGTGCAGAGAACGCATATGCTGAAACCATCCTTTAAATCCCAACATAGGGGCACCTGGATGGCCCAGTGGGTTAAGGGTCTGACTTCAGCTCAGGTCACGATCTCATGGTTTGTGGGTTCGAGCCCCATGTCAAGCTCTGTGCTGACAGTGAGAAGCCTGCTTCAGATAGTCTGTCTCCCTCTCTCTCTGCCTCTCCGCCATTCTCTCTCTCTCTCTCTCTCTCTCTCAACAATAAATAAAACATTAAAAAAAAAAAGAAATTCAAGCATTAAAAAAAATAATAAATCCCAACATAAACAGTTTGTGTGTGAGGAACTCCTGTTCAGGGGAAGTACCTCTGGGATCTGAGAAAGAGACTTGAATTCCCTAAACCAGATTGCTCAAAGTATTGGAACATGCTGTCTTTTCAATATTAAAGAAGCATGACTTTGATCATGATTATTTTCATTATGAATGATTATTTCTATTACACCATCCCTCCAAGGAATGGTACCAAAGGGCTTCCTGAATTTTCTAAAATCTATTTCTAGATCTCATCAATGAAATGAACAGATACTCACATTTTATAACTAGCTGGAATAAGACTAATGCTGCCTTTAATGATATTTCTGGAATAGGATAGCAAATGATTTTACAACAATGGAACGGTATATGTTCTGGCTTAGAATGTAGTACATATGAATTCAGAAAATAGAATGCTTTTTTCTCTCCACAGCATCATTAAGTGAGCCCTGAAGGAAGAGACAATATTGACTGATGGCAAGCGTAAACATTAGGAAAGTATTTTTCAAGTGTACCGTGTATTCTAATTGTCCAGTTACCAGTTAAGACACAGATAAAATCTTGCTTTGTAATTCTGTGCTGGAGTTGCGAATAAAATGCTGTTGGCAGAACAGCCAATGATGTGTGTTGCAAAGTGGATAGGTTTTAAAAATACAAATTAGTATTTCACCTCGTTCTTTGATGAAAGGTTAGTACAAATCACTTACCTTCTATATTTAGGGACTCAGTGTATTCAGTCGGTCTGCAAAATTTATCCATCAGTGTTGACGTAAGAGAGCCAAAGATTCTCCATTGGCTCAAGAGGTAATAGACTTTTTGAAAGATTACGGGAGACACTTTCATAAGAAGAGCCAGGTCTAGGGTCCTAGAAGCTCAGGAGTGATAACGGTTACCTGCGAAGAGTATGCAACATCGCTTGTGGGTTCCCCTTTAACCTTGTGGCCCCATCTATATAAATAGTCCCATTTGTTCAACTCGGCCGCATGACGGATACCCTGAGCTACAGGGTGTCTGAGAAACTAAATGAAAGGTCAGAGTGAAAACTATAGAGCGTATACTGACATTGGGTCTTATATTTTGTTTTTATCAGAAATCAAATGCCGAGTAATAGAACCGACCAGTGAGGAAGATCCCGGTCAATTGCCAGGGCTGAAAGGGCTGATCGGGAGCAAACGGGTCAAACACTCATGGAATAAGACAGGAAGCAATGAAAATCCTCAAGTGACAGAGACGTGATAGGACATATCCCCAGGATGGCATCCAAAGACAGCCCCCCACCTTTACCCCGAGTCTCTGGGTGACATCGTACTGCCACTATGGAGACGACAGAGCACCGTTTTGCCTCTAAAGCTCGACCGTTGGCTTTCATCTCTCCGGAGATTCCCTGCCCCACACAGCAGAGCAGACAGACAGACAGTTTAGAAGGCTTTCACTATTTTTCTTCCTCTCCAGGGCAATCTTAGGGTAACACTGCTCGTCGGTCTGTTTCCGCTCATCTGCTTTACCCTTCTTAGACTCGACAGCCCATCGTCTGGCCCTTTAGATTGCTTGTCTTTATTGCTCATTTATACTATTCCACCTCCAGAGGGCCGTGCTAGTTTCCTCTGATACAAAAATGTTCGAATAAGGCAGAGGTTTTGTCTATTCTGGGCTCACGCCCAACCTCGCCTTCAAGTTGACTCTGTGCTCCTTAAAGCTTTGTGAATCCCAAGTCCGTGGTGTTCCCTGGACAATGCCTGCAGAAATCCTCTGAACCAGACCCGCTTCTGCCCACTGACCAGAAGCCAATCTGTCTCTGCCTCAGTCTCACAATCCGGTAGGTCCCTGAGCAGCTTTGGGGACCTAACGATTATTCTCTCCAGGTGCCCACCCCCCTTCCTTCGACAACTCTTCTAGTCGCCCCAGCCCTTCTGCATCATCTGAGGATCACGAAACCTCCAACTTCTCTAAGACTGCTGTCTCTCTTCGGATAGTGTGAATATACAACAGTAATCCACAACGCGATTATAAATCAGTTCCTCTGGCCCCGGACCGCAGTAGCTACCTGCACATCCGCTTAGGAATTCGAGGGAAAGGGGTCTCGCCAGAGAGAAAGGAGAAAAAGCAGGTTTTTGCAGTGTGAGTCATGGCACAAAGAGAGCTAGGTGGCTTTTCCTCCAGCCGAAGCAGAGGCTTCCAAAATACCTTGAATGAAAAGCAAAGGGGAGAAACGTGGTATTCTTCCAAACGTCAGGAGAAGTGAGTTAATGTTTACATCTTCGGCAGGGTTTGGAAGTATTGATACAATAGTGCAATTCACCCTCGCGGAGGGCATGTCCTCAGGGCTCTGAGATGGATTTGCTCAAATTCCTCAGAAGTCGTAAGAGGATGGCCGGCGTTGTGAATTACCCGGATTCGAAATCCCAGATCTGTCCCTCAGGCAAGTGGTGTAAATTCTCTGTGTCTTGATTTCCTCATCTGGGATAATAACTGTACAGCGCACCTATCTCACAGAGCCGCAGTGAAGATTAAGTGAGTTATGATTTGGGAAGAACTTAGAATATGTGAAAGAGAGGGGCGCCTGGGTGGCTCCGTCGGTTGAGCGTCCGGCTCCGGCTCGGGTCATGATCTCACGGCTTGTGAGTTCGAGCCCCGCATCGGGCTCTGGGCTGACAGCTCGGAGCCTGCCCGACACGAGGCTCCAACCCATGGACCGTGAGATCACGACTCGAGCCCAAGTCGGACGCCCAACCCCCTGAGCCGCCCAGGCACCCCAGAACTCCATTTTGCACCAAGGTCATGTTTTGTGGATTTATAGTAGGGATGGAAAAGGGGTAGGTGTTTTAAAGCCAAAACGACACTGTCTCAACCACATGTTAGGAAAACCAAGTCCACCTGCTTGCAGGTATACTCACGCATTTGTTGGTATTGTTCTTTAGTGTTCTGGAACCAACGTCGGCCTGGGTGGGGAAGGAGGTTTCCCTCACATCAACAAGCAATTCTCTGACGCCGGCGGGATGTCCCACAATTCAACTCAACTCTGACGCCTCCCGTCTGGAGAGAGCATCGGATTCCATAGCTAAGGAACTCAGTCCCTATACTTCTGGCCTTCTGGCTACCGGCTATAAATCAGAGGTTCCCACGACCCCCTCCTCAGGTCCCACTGATCTGCGAGAAGGGCTCACCGAACCCAGAGAAAACACTCAACTTGCTGGATCACCAGTTTATTATAAAAGAGTGTAGTTCGGGAACAGCCAGAAGGAAGAGATACGTAGGGCAAGATACAGGGAAAGGGCACGGAGCTTCCCTGCCCTCTCCGGGTGGCTCCTCACCCCAAAACCCCACCAACCAGGAAACCCCTTACACCTCCGTCCTTTTTTGAGTTCTTACGGAGGCTTCCTTACAGAGGAGGGATTGATTAAGTCATTGTCCGTTGTTCATGGACTCAACCTCCCGTCACTCTCCCTGGGGGGGGGGGGGGGGCAGGTGAGACTTTCCACAAGTCACCTCGTTATCATGGCAAAAGACACCTTTATCCCTCCCATCACAGGAAATCCCGAGGGTTTCCAGAGCCCCTTGCCGGGAAGAGGGCAAAGACCAAAACGTATTGTTTTCTCATTACAAATCACTACGTCACAATTGTGTGTACGTCCGGGTCCCCGCTGTGTCCCCGTGTTGTGTATGCAGGTGTCTCGGCTGTGTACCTGAGGTCCATGCTTCAGGGAGGGAGGTGTGTGCTGTTTTCAGTAGCTGGAGGGACACCAGGGAGCCCCCCAAATGATACCCAGGGTTTCACAGTCACTATCATTATTACTCAGTAGGAGCTGATCCACACAGCTATGTTTTGCACATGAAACGAGTGTTTCGTATGAACAGCAGCGGCATTTCTAAATTTTTTTTTTAACATTTATTTATTTTTGAGACAGAGAGAGACAGAGCATGAGCGGGGGAGGGGCAGAGAGAGGGAGACACAGAATCGGAAGCAGGCTCCAGGCTCCGAGCCGTCAGCCCAGAGCCCGACGCGGGGCTCGAACTCACGGACCGCGAGATCGTGACCTGAGCCGAAGTCGGATGCTCAACCGACTGAGCCACCCAGGCGCCCCAGCAGCGGCATTTCTAAAAGAACCCCTAGCTCTGGCCCCGTGGGCCCGGAAGGAAGGAAACGCCAACGACTGATCTGTGTTGAGATTCAAAAGGCTGGTGCTGAGAACCTTAAAGGAAGCAGCCGCAGAGGGTAACTTGCAGCATCGGGCCGGGAAGCAGAGGAGACCCCAGCAGGTTAGCCCAGGTCCCTGAAGACCCACGGGTTCTCTGCCTGCTGCCTCCCCGGTCTCTGCCTCTACAGCTCAGGGACCGGCCTGGGAATCGGGACTCATAAAGCGTCCTCTCTTCCCCGGCTGACTCTGACCACGTGTTTTTGGCCCCTTATTTTTGTCTTGGTGGACCGACTCTGCCATGCCACATTTCTGACCTGCGTCCCTCCGCTCTTGAAATCCCATTACATGTCTGTAGCTTAATCTGATTCCCTAATGCTATGGCTGCTTACAGATGGGGTATTTTCTGCTCTCTTCTAAATCCTGAGCTGTACCTCGCCTCTGATAAGCCTTGATACCACAGATCAACAGGAAGGATCTGGATTCCTTCCTCTTGTGGTGGCAAAGTTCAGTCCCCCCCCCCCCTTATACTGTCTCTGTCTCACGTTAAAATAATTCAGCATATGGGAACTTCTCGTAAGAGCAGAAGAGTGAAGAGGCCACAGAAATCCCCCAAAGATAATAATTATAAAATATGGATGAATAATTTTAAAAGCAACTCTTTGGAGACACAGTGAAGTATCTAAAAGAGAGAATCCAGAAGAGAGTTTAATCTCAAAAAAAAAAAAAAAATCCACCTGGAAATAGTAAGAATCGGATGTTTGGGGCTTACTGGCCTGTAATGGTTTTAAAATGTGTCCAAAAATTCGTTGATATTTTTCCCCTCAAGAAGTGGAGATTAAATTCTTTCTCCCTGAGTGTGGGCTGGTCTTAGTGACTTATTTCTAAAGAAAAGAACGAAGCAGAAGGAAAGGTGTGGCTCTTGGAAGCCTCAATCAAAAAAAAGAATGCAGCCCCCTCCTTATACTCTCCATTGAATCATTCACTCTATGGGAAGCCAGTCCCCCTGTTAAGAGATTCACATGGTGAGGAACCAGAGCCTTTTGCCAATAGCAAGTCGGGAAGTGGTTTTGCCTTGGAAGTGGATCCTCCAGCCCCAGTCAAGCCTTCAGATGACTGCAGGCACAGGTGACACCCTAACTATAAGCCTGCAAGCGACCTGGAGACAGAGGCACCCAGCTAAGCCACTTCTGAATTACTGGACCGTAAAAACTGTGTGAGGGGCGCCCGGGTGGCTCAGTCGGTTGAGTGGCCGACTTCGGCTCAGGTCACGATCTCACGCTTCGCGAGTTCGAGCCCCACATTGGGCTCTGTGTTGACGGCTCGGAGCCTGGAACCTGCTTCGGATTCTGTGTCTCCTTCTCTCTCTCTCTGCTCCTCCCCTGCTCACCCTCTATCTGTCCTTCTCTTTCCCAAAAATAAATAAACATTAAAAAATTTTTTAAAACCCGTGTGAGATAATAAAAGTTTGTTGTAAGCGGCTTATTTGGGGGGTGATTTTTATCCAGCAATGGCCAACTAAGACACTGGCCCCACTGCTTGCTGCTCAACCCCTACAGTTATAGCCATGGAAAACAGCAGGGGGAAATCCACATCCTTAGCAGACAAAGGAGTCAGACATCAGAGTTCAGAAAGCACCTGAAAATTACAAGGAGAAAACAAAACACGGCAGTGCAAGGACTGCAAAAGGAGTGCGGCCCAAATTCAAGGCATAAACTGCCCAACTCCCTGGCTAACAGCTAATGTACACATGCTTAGGTAAGACCCCAGGTGGCCCGGTGGAAAACGTGAAAGGAACAGAGGGGCACCTACCTTTGAAGTATAGAGAGATATATGAAGCAAAATCTGAGAGCTTGGTATTTTTTTGTAATTGAGTGCATTCCCGCGTGGCACAAACTGAAGCCTGATGGGTGTGTGGGATCAGCATATAGACCCCAAAGCTGGTAGAGCAACTGGAAATTAGAAAATTGAGGGAAAATTCCTACAAGCAAGGATACCACAGACAGGATGAGCTGCATTTCTGCCTAAATCCTTGGCCGGTCACCAAAAAATTTTGCAGGCCCAAGGGAGACTCACAGGAGGCCAGCCTCAAAAGAACAGTAGTGGGAAGGCATAAGAAGAGTGCATAGATATCAGGATCTATATACCATAGAGGAGAGAAAGGTTTTAAGTCGAATCCGGGCATGTTAATTGTAGACTAGAAAAAATAATAATAATCCTCAGAAGAATAGGAGACAGAGTCACTACAACATACTATCTATGATATCCAGTTTTCAACCAGAAATCCCTAGACATGCCAAGAGACGAGAAAATGTGACTCATGTGACTCATACTGGGAGAAAAAAAAAAAGACAACAACCAGTAGAAACTGACTCCAAGCGAATCCAGATGTTGAATTTATCAAAGACTCCAAAGCAGATAATATAAACATGTTCAAAGGCTTTTAAAAAATATCTTCAAAAATTACAGAAAAATAAATATTGGTGAATAAATAGATAAGGAATCTCAACAGAAACAGAAAATTTTACAAAGGGAAACTCTAGAGCTAAAATAACTTACTAGATGAGCTCAATACCAGATTGGAGCTGTCAGAAGAAAGAATTCATGAACTTGTAAATAAATCATGCAACCCAAAAAGAGGGAGGAAAAAAACCTAAATGATAATAAATAGAACCTCAGAGACCTGTGGGCAACAGGAAGCCGTCCAAAAAAGTATGATTGTAATCCCAGAAAAATTTAGAAAAAGGAGAATTTAAAAATATTTAAAGAAACAATGGGCAAAACTACCCAAATTTGTAGCAAAACATAATTTACAGAACCAAGAAATTCAACAAACTCTGGGATGCCTGGGTGGCTCAGTTGGTTGAGCCTCTGACTCTTGATTTCAGCTCGAGTCGTGGTCTCGCTGTTCGTGGGTTCAAGCTTTGCGTCGGGCTCTACACTGACAGTGCAGAACCTGCTTGGGATTCTCTCTCTCTCCCTCTCTCTGACCCTCCCCACCGTCTCTCTCTCTCTCTCTCTCTCTCTCTCTCTCTCAAAGTAAATAAGTAAACTTCAAAGAAAAAAGAAATTCAACAAACTCCAAGCGGAAAAACACAAAGACAACTGCTCCTAGACACATCGTGGTCAATCAGCTGAAAGCCTAAGACAAGAAAAAAATCTTGAAAGCGAGGAGAAAACTAAAAGAGAGAGAGACATAACTGGCTTAGCTCTGGTTGCTATAACAAAATACCATAGACTGGGGGGCTTAAACAACAGACATTTATTTCTCACAGTTCTAGAGGGTCCAAGATCAAGGTGCCAGATGATTAATTTCTGACGAGGGCCTTCTTCCTGGTTTGCAGACAACCACCTTCTTGCTGTATCGTCACATGACAGAGACAGAAAGGACCCTAGTCTTCTTATAAGGGCACTGATCCCATCATGGGGGCCCCACTTTGCTTCCTTCATCGAAACCTAATTACCTCCCCAAGGCCTCACCTCCCAATACTATCGGATTGCGGATTAGAGCTTCAACATCGAGTGGGAGGCACACTTTCAGTCCATAGCAAACATGTTTCAGACAGGAATACAGACACACGATTAACAGTTTACTTCTGAGAAACCACAGAAACCGTTAGAACAACATAGTCTAAGTGCTAAAGGGAAAAACAAAAACTGCCAACCAAGAATTCTAGATTCAGAAAGCTATCCTTCAAAACCCAGAAAGCTATCCTTCGAAACAGAAGGGGAAATTAAGATATTTTCAGATAAAACCTGAATGAGTACATTACCGGAGGACATGCACTACATGGAATGCTAAAGAAGTTTCTATCACTTGAAAAGAAATGACATTGGAGAGCAACTCCCAAAAATGGTAAATGGGTGACTAAAAAAGAATGTTTTTCTCCTCTCAATCTCTTTAGCAGACATAGAATTGCTTCAAGCAAAAATTATAAGACTGTATTGATGGTTTATACTGTATATAGATGTAATGTGCATGTGTGTATATCAATAAGAGCACTTAAAAAAGGGGAGGAATGAAAATATACTCTTGTAAGTTTCTTATACTTTACCTGAAATAATTCAATATTTAATGTAAGTAGATTGTATTAAGTTTAAGATGCATATTATAAACCCGAGAGCAAAAGTTGTTTTAAAATGCAGAGGTATAGCTAAAATGTCAATAGAATTAAAATAATAAAAAATATTTTTAATTAGCATGGAAAGAAGAACAGAAACAAAAAGAGATGAGACAAGGAAAAAACAAATAGTAAATTGCAAGCCTAAATATAACCATATCGATAATTATATTAAATGAAATATAGAGAGACTAAACCTTCCAATCAAATGGCAGAGACTGTCAGATTGAAATTAAAAAAAAAAAAATATGCTCTGATACAAATAGACTGGAAGTAAAAGGCTAGAAAAATATACCATGAAAGTATTAGGCATAAGAAAGCTGAAGTGGATACATCAACATCAGACAAAATAAATTTCGAGACACAGAGTATTTATAAAGCCAAAGGTGGAAACTTAATAATGACAAAAGGGTTCATGCAGGGGGGTTGGGGGTGGGGAAAACGGGTGAAGGCGTGTCAAAAGGTTATAAGATAAATAAGTCCTGGGATGTAATGGCATAATGACCATAGTTAACAATACTGTATTCTATATTTGAAAGTTGCTAAGGGAGTGGATCTTAAAAGTTTTCATCACACAAAAAAAATTGTAACTATGTGTGGTGATGAATGTTAATGACACTTATCATGGTAAGTATTTTGCAATAAATACATATACCACATCATTATGTTGTATACCTAAAACGAATACAATGTTAATTATATCTCAATGAAAAACCCAGTTTTAAAAAAGAATGAACATTTCAAGGAGAGTTAATACCTATTCTTCTTAAACTATTCCAAAATAAAGGAAGGAAAACCTCCAAATTCATTCCATGAGGCCAGGATTACCCTGATACCAAAGCCAGATAAAGACACCACTAAAACAGAAAAATACAGGCCAATATCCCTGATGAACATAGACGCAAAAGTTCTCAATAAATTACTAGCAAACTGAATTCCACAATACATTGAAAAAATCCTTCACCCTGATCAAGTGGGATTTATCCCTGGGTTGCAAATGTAACTCAATATTTGCAAATCAGTCAATGTGATACATCACATCAATAAGAGGAAGGACAAGAACCATATGATCATTTCAATAAACACAGAAAAAGCATTTGACAGACTACAACATCCATTCATGATAAAAACCCTCAACAAAATAGGTTTAGAGGGAACATATCTCAACATAATAAAGGCCATCTGTGGAAAACCCACAGCTAACATCATCCTTAACCGGGAAAAACTGAGAGCCTCTTCCCTAAGGTCAGGAACAAGACAAGGACATCTGCTCTCACCACTTCTATTCAATATAGTACTGGAAGTCCTAGCCTCAGCAATCAGATAACAAAAGGAAATGAAAGGCATCCAAATTGGTAAGGGGCAAGTCAAACTTTCACTATTTGCACATAACCTAATATTATATACAGAAAATCCTAAAGACTCCACTAAAAAATTGTGACACTGATAAATGAATTCAGCAAGGTCACAGGATACAAAATCAACCTACAGAAATCTGTTGCATTTCTATACGCCAGTAATGAAGCAGCAGAAAGGAAAATTAAGGAAACAATCCCAATCACAATTGCACCCAAAATAATAAGACACCTAGGAAGAAACCCAACCAAAGATGGGAAGACCTGTATTCTGAAAACTACAAAACATTGATGAAAGAAATTGAAGACAGTACATAAACATGGAAAGACATCCCATGCTCATGGATCGGGAGAACAAATATTGTTAAAATGTCTGCAGTACCCAAAGCAATGTATACATTTAATGCAATCCCTATCAAAAAGCCAATAGCAGGGCGCCTGGGTGGCTCAGTCGGTTAAGTGTCCGACTTGGGCTCAGGTCATGATCTCACAGTTGGTGAGTTTGAGCCCCGTGTCGGGCTCTGTGCTGACAGCTCGGAGCCTGAAGCCTGCTTCGGATTCTGTGTCTCCCTCTTTCTCTCTGCCCCTCACCTGCTTGCTCTCTCTCTCTCTCAAAAATTAAAAAAAAAAAATTTTAAAAACCCCAATAGCATTTTTCACAGAGCTAGAACAAACAATCCTAAAATTTTGGTGGAACCACAGAAGACCCCAAATAGCCAAAGCAATCTTGAAAAAGCAAAGCAAAGCTGGAGGCATCACAACTCCAGACCTCAAGTTCTAGTTCAAAGCTGTAGTCATCAAAACAGTATGGTACTGGCACAAAAATAGACACAAAGATCAACAGAACGGAATAGAAAGTCCAGAAATAAACGCACAATTAAATGATGAATTAATCTTTGACAAGGCAGGACAAAATGTCCAACGGGAAGAAGTCTCTTCAACAAATGGTGCTGGGGAAACTGGACAGCAACACACAGAAGAATAATACTGGACCACTTTCTTACACGATACACAAAAATAAATTCCAAATAGATGAAAGACCTAAATGTGAGACCTAAAACTACACAAATCCTAGAAGAGAACACAGGCAGTAACTTCTTTGATATCGGTCGTAACAGCTTCTTTCAAGATATGTCTCCTGAGTCAAGGGAAACAAAAGCAAAAATAAACTACTGGGCCTACAACAAAATAAAAACCTTCTGCACAGCAAAGGAAACCACCAATAAAACTAAAACACAGCCTATGAAATGGGAGAAGATACTTGCAAATGACATTTCCAATAAAGGGCTAGTCTCCAAAATAGATAAAGAACTTATAAAACCTAACACCCCCAAAACAAAGAATCCAATTAAAAAGTAGGCAGAAGACATGAACAGACATCCGGACATATGAAATATGTCAAAGACACATGACATCTTTTCAGACATATGGAAAGATGCTCATCGCCACTTATCACCGGGGAAACGCAAATCAAGACTACAATGAGATGTCACCTCCCACCTGTCACAGTGGCTAAAGTTAACAACACGAGAAACAACAGGTGTTGGTGAGGATGTGGAGAAAAAGGAACCCTCGTGCACTGTTAGTGGGAATGCAAACTGGTGCAGCCACCGTGGAAAACATTAGGGAAGTTCTTTGAAAAGTTAAAAATAGGACTACCTTACAACCCAGCAATCACACTACTGGATATTTACCCAAAGAATACAAGAACACTAACTCAAAGGCATACGTGCACCCCTATGTTTATGGCAGCATTATTTACGATAGCCAAGCTATGGAAGCAGCCGAAGTGTCCACTGATAGATGAATGGATAGAAAAAATGTGGTGTGTGTGTGTGTGTGTGTGTGTATACATACATATATATACACATGTACATCTACATATATGTACATATGTATATATACATAACATATATGTTATATATATGTATATATATAACAAAATACTATTCAGCCATAAAAAAAGAATGAAATCTTGCTATTTGCAATGACATGGATGGAGCTAGAGAGTATAATGCTAAGTGAAATAAGTCAATTAGAGAAAAGACAAATACCGTATGTTTCACTCATATGTGGACTTTAAGAAACAAAAGAAACAAGCAAAGGGGAAAAAATAAGAGAGAGAGAGAGAGAGAGAGAAAGAAGCAGACTCCTAATTATAGAGAACAATCCCCCAAAGGGGAAGGGGTGGGGGATGGGTGAAATAGTTGATGGGGATCAAGGAGTATACTTGTCATGATGAGCACTGGGTAACGTAGAGGATTGTTGAATTGCTATATTGTACACCTGAAACTAACGTAACACTGTGTGTTAACTAATTGGAATTAAAATAAAAGCTTTTAATAAAAAATTTTTTTAAAGAATATGTTTAATATTTTTTCTAATTTTTAAGGAATATAGAAAAATTATACAGATATACGAGCTTAAAAATCAAAAGCTTGACTGCAGGGTGGTATGAGGGGACGTCGTGAAACGAAAGATAGGTTGTATGTTACGACTATGGCGGTGGCGACCCTACTATGCACATTTGTCAAAACTTATCCAATTGTTCACTTCAAATTGATGAATGTTAATGTATAGAATTTATACCTTAATGAAAAATAACGAAATTGAAAGCAAAAAAAAAATTTGCAGTATAAACATGAGATATATATGGGAATGTAAGTTAGTCTTGAATGTACACATCAGGGGCAGTTAGTTTTCATTTGGAGTATCCTAATCAGAAATCCACACTCCAGGGGGGATTAGTGTTTGAAGGACCCTAATCAAGAATCTACACCCCTTACATGACTATGGCAAGTGCTTTTAAAATCTTATTCAAATATGCACCCAAGTGTTCATTAGTTAGGAAAAGAGTTGTTAGAAATAAATAATTTTATGGAGAAATTAATCACGTTCCAGAAAGACTAGACAGGTGTATCTGTCCGGACCTTAACAAGGTATAAGAACTTGGCAGATCCGTCGGTCTGACACTTGTGAAGAACACCCTAAGGACATTTGTGCCCCCACTGAAGAGGGAACTCTGTCATCGTGCCAGCGAGAAAACTGGCGAGTCGTTTACGCCACCAGAATACTCGCTGCATCCTCTTCGGGTTGAACCTTTCACACAAAGTGTTTGCTGGAACATCTAAAAGGACAGAGGATACGGTACTATGATGCTGTCTTTGCCTGCTTCCTAATGAATATCTGCACTGGTTGAGAATTCAGGCTGAGGCTTACGATCACTGTGATATGCCACCTGGTAGTGAAGTTGACGTGGGGAGGCATATTCTCCCCCACCGTATCCAACTGTCAGAAGCTAATGATACTGTGGATACTGAGAGGAGCCTAAATCGGTTGATAGCAGCCTCCCATTTCGTCCAGAAAAAGACCTTGCATTCCTTCTTTGCTGCTACAACTCAGGTAGTTGGATGATTACAGTGTTCAACTCTGCACGAAATCCTTTGTGATACGTACGCCTACAAAGGAATCACGCTGAAGGAGGACTGACCAAAAGACAGTGATTACTTCTGATCATGGTTGCATGTTCTGTAAATATAAAGTTTTATTGGAACACGGCCGTACCTATTCGTTTCTGTGTTGTCTGTGGCTACTTTGGTGCTTATAATGGCAGATCCGAGTAGCTGAGACAGAGACATCACGCAGCCTGCAAAGCCAAAAATATTTCCCATCTGGCCCTTCACAGAAGTTTACCAACCCGTGCTCTCGAACAGTGTCACTTCTAACTGTCACGCTTGACTGTATAAGAATTACCATCAATTTCTGCTGTTATATTTATTAATTCCTTCATTTTAATTCTTTTTTTCTGCCATTTCCTCCGGAATTTTCAATGCTTTTGTCCATTTATTCTAAGATTTTCTCTCTCTTTTTGATTTTCTCATTTTTAAATGACTACACGTAAGGTTTAAATGTTCTCCTGCCAACCACTCAGTTATGTTCTATATCTGCGAATGTATATTGTTCTCATCTTGGTTCATTTCAAAAGAAATTTAAATTTATTTTAATAAATTTATATTAATTCCCTCTTTAGCTTAAGATTTATTTTAAAAGGTGCTTTGAAGATTCCAATTAGATAGAAGTATTTTTTTGCTCTCTTTTCATTACTGATTTGTTATTTCAGTACATTTGAGTCAGAAAATGATTTTGCTTTTGGAGATTTGTAGATCTTTGTATCCTAACATGTGGAGATATATTTGTATATACATATATATATATAGATATATATATAATTTATAAATATAAAATTTGTTAAATTATGTTATTCAAACCCTTTATAGTCTAACATATTTGGTCTACTAAAATTGCCATTTTATGAGAAATATGCTGGTTTTAGTCCATTTAGGCTGCTATAAAAAAATATACCATGGACTAGTTGGTTTGAATAATGAATACATTTTTTTTCTCATGGTTCTGGAAGTTGGGAATTTCAAGATCAAGGCGCTGGCAGATTCAGTGTTTGCTAAAGGCTCACTTCCTGGTTCATAGATGGCTGTAATGATATTGTGATACTACAAATGTACATAGGGCTGACTGAATATACATAGGGTGGCTGAATTGGTTGAGCATCCGACTCCTGATTTCGGCTCAGGTCATGATCCCAGAGTCATGGGATTGAGCCCCTTGTTGGTTTCCACGCTGAGGGTGGAGTCTGCTTAAGATTAAGATTCTCTCTCTCTGCCCCTCTCCCCTGCTCTTGTACTCTCTTTCTAAAATATATTTTTAAAAACCCACAAATATACATTTATATGTATATATATTATATATACATACATGTATACATATATACATGTATGTATATATACATATGTATATGCACATATATGTATATGTGTGTGTGTGTGTGTGTGTGTGTGTGTGTGTATAGTTCATCATCCTCAGCTCCCAATCAGAGCTCCTAAAATTTTTGTAATTTCCTGAGCAATAAAAGTGCTAGGAGACTCTTTTGTTCTAATATTTGGTCTTTGACCTCAGTTCCTGACACAGAGATCCTAGATCCCTTGGAATTTCCTGAGTGATAGGAGCATCTTTTTTTTCTTTCTTTTTTTTTTTTTTTATGTTTATTTTTGAGAGAGACAGAGCACAAGCAGGGGAGGGGCAGAGACAGAAAGGGAGACACAGAATCTGAAACAGGCTCCAGGCTCTGTGCTGTCAGCACAGGGCCCCACACGGGGCTCGGACTCAGAAGGGCGAGATCATGACCTGAGCCGAAGTCGGACGTTTAACTGACTGAGCCACCCAGGCACCCTGGAGCATCTTTTTTTCTAATGAGGCAAATCTTGGTGGGCTCCTAGATGGGGACAGGCCACCAGATAGACCAAGCCATGATTAGAACCTTGGCACTTTTCATCCCTAATCCCCATCCTCCGGGGGGGGGGGGAGAGAGGCTAAAGATGGATGCAATAATCCATCATGCCTACCTGATGACGCCTCTGTAAAAATCCCTAACGCATTGAGTTCAGAGAGCTTCTGGGTTGCCAAGCACATCGAGGTTCCATGCACCAACCCCTCATACCTTGTCTTAGGCTCTTCCTGAATTGCATCCTCTTATAATAAACTGGGAAGCTAGTAAGTGAGCTGTTTTCCAGAGTTCTGTGAGCCACTCTAAGAAATTACCAAACCTGGGGAGGAGGGCGTGAGAACCTTCTATTTATAGCAAGATGGTCAGAAGCACCAGAGGCCCAGATTTGCCATTGGCATCTGAAGGGGGGGGGGTTGTGGGACTGAGCCCCTAACTTGTGGGATCTGACACCAACTCCAGATAGAGTCAGAATTGAGTTGAATTGTAAGACGCTCAGTTGGTGTCCACAGGGAATTGGAGAACGGCTTGGTGTGGAGGAAAAAAACAACAACCAGACATATGGTATACAGAAACATGAGTGTGGCAGTTGTAGAGAGTAAAGGAATAGAGTTTTTCCTTTCAGTCATTTTCTCACTGTGTCCTCACATGGTGCAAAGGGGAAGGGAACTCTCTGGAGTTTCGTTTATGAGGGCACTAATCCCATTCATGAGAGCCCCATCCTCACGACCTAGTCACCACACAAAGGCCTCACTCCAACTACTATCACATTAGGGGTTAGAATGTCAACATATGAATTTTAAGGGAGGATGAACATTTCATTTAGAGCACTGAACCCCCGGCTGCTGAAAGTGCATGTCCTTCTTGCACGGAAAATACATTTGTTCTATTTGCTCCATCCCAATGGCCCCCAAAGTCTTAAGTCATCCCAGCATCAACCCTAAAGTCGAAGTCCAAAGTCTCAGCTAAATCTCATCTAAATCAGACAAGGGTGAGACTTGAGGTAGGTTTCACCCTGAGATGAAATCTCTCTCCAGGTATGAACCCGTGAAACCAAACACGTTATGTGCTTCCAAAATCCAGAGGTGGGACGGGCATAGGATGGACATTCCCATTCCAAAAGGGAAAAACAGGCAAGAAGAAAGAAGTGACAGACCCCAAATAAATAAAAAATTGAATGAGGCACATTCCATTAGACCTTAAGGCTTGAGACTCAATGCTCTGCCTTCCCGGCCCACTGGAGTGGCGACATCACCCCCATAGCTTAGCGGGACAGCCCCATGGAGGCTCTCCATTGGGCCCAGCGGCTCTCTCCATTGGAGTCCCAGCAACTGTAGCTTTCACAGGCTGGGCTACAGCTCTGGCGGCCCCACCCGCATGGCTCAGGGGGCCATGCAACCCATCCCGGAGGCACAGGGAGGAGGAATCCTGCTTCTCCCCAACTGGAGACAAAGCCCCATCTTTCGAAATTGCTCCATTCCCTTGACCCCTGCACTCTGGGCCTGCGGTGGGAGTAGCCGCCTTGATGTCTGAAGAGCCTTCACGGTCATTCTTCCATTGTCTTCCATTGCCTTGGCTTTTGTTGACATGGCTGGTCCATACTAACCAGAGTATCAAGCTGTCGCTTGGCCACACCATTAGTGTTCTCATTTTTTTTGCAATATAATAGGCTGGGAATTTTCTAAATCTATAAATTCTGCATCTTTTTTGTTTAAACATTCCATCTTTGGGTCAATTCTCTCTTCTCTCACACCTTACTATAAGCGGTCAGGAGAAACCAACACTCGGGCCCAGAAATTTCCTCAGCTGAATATCCACTTTCACTGCTCCCAAGCTCTACCTTCCACAAAAATGCTAGAACAAAACCACAATTCAGCTTTTCTCTATCGTCCAATAACACGTTCCTCATTTCTGTCCAAGACCTCATCAGAATGGCCTTTACCATCCATATTTCTACCGACATTGGGCTTTACCTCCACAACCACATGGCCTCCTTCTGATCTGTTTGCCAAGTCTCCCTCTGCCTCACTCTTGGAAGGACTCATGTCATTGGAGGTAGGCCCATCTGGGTAATCCAGGATTGTCTCCTCATTTCAAGATCCTTAACTTACATCTGCAAAGACCCTTTTTCCCAATAAGGTAATATTCATAGGTTCCAGGGATTTGACATGCATATCTCTTGGGAGCCATTTTTGTAGCCTACCAAATCTGTGAATGTGTGGTTCAGAGCTCATCCAGAGATTTGGGCAGAATTGATAAGCAGAATTTGGTGTTCCCCATTCTGGATCTTTCCCCCTAACTATCTAGAAGTGGAAAGAAGTTAAGAATGGATTCTTCCCTGGAGCCCCCACAGGAAGCATAGCTACAGGTATGTGGTAATTTATTACAACAGCCTCAGAAAATTAATGCAACAGGGCGTATACTTCAAGCAGCTTGGATAAGGCTAAGGGAACTGAACCGAAATTTCAGTCGGTTCCTACCACAAGGGAGACTGAATTTGTAGTTTGAGTTCAACCAAGCTAACTAACTGATAAACAAAAATTGACTATTCTTCAGAGAAATAAAAACAGAACCCAGAGAATCTCTGACAATAGAACATTCCAAAAATCTAGAATACAAGAGATAATTATTCTACATGTGAAGACATGAAAACATGACCAATTTTGAGAAAGGAGACAATCAATGGAAATCAACCCCAAGATTATTGAGATGGTGGAATTAGCCCCCCCCCCCCAAAATAGTAGCTTTGGGATTATAAAGCTACTATTAACATAAAAATACATTTTCAATGTGTGCATAGATAGAAAAACTCAGAAAAATAATATAAAGTCAAAAGGCAAAACAAATGCAAATTTTATAACCGAGGAATACAGTATCTAAAATTTTAAAAACTATTTAATGGACTTAATGGTACATTGGAAACGACGGTGGTAAGAGTCAGTGAAATTGAAAATATATCAGTAGAAATTATCCAACATGAAGATCATGAAAACAGGGGCTCCTGAGTGGCTCAGTTGGTTAAGTGTCCAACTTCAGCTCAGGTCACGATCTCACGGTTCGTGAGTTTGAGCCCCGCATGGGGCTCTGTGCTCACAGCTTCAGATTCTGTGCCTTCCTCTCTCTCTCTCTCTCTCTCTCTCTCCCCCTCCCCTGCTTATGTGCACTCTCTCTCTCTCTCTCTCACCCTCTCACCCCCTCTCTCTCTCAAAAATAAATAAACATTTGAAATAACATTGAAAACATCAACAAAAGAGACAAAACCTTTGAAAAATACACGTTTGAAAAATACACCTTGACTTTAATATCAAAAGTCTTTCCACAAATAGAACCCCAGGCACAGATGGTTTCAATAGTGAGTCCTATCAGGCATTAAAGGCATGAAATGATATCAAATTTACACAAACTATTTCAGAAAATAGAGGAGGAGGGAGCACTTCACTTGCTTTCTGATGCCAGCCGGCATAACCCTGAAACCAAAACCTGACAAAGACACTACAAAAAAGGGAAACTACAGATTGACAGATATATTTTTCACAGTGACCCTGAAAATCATCATGAATTGTCTGACTCCTCAGCATTCTTTTTTAAAGTTTATTTATTTATTTTGGCGGGGAAGGCAGAGAGAGAGAGGAGCCCAAGCAGTGGAGAGCCAGACATGGGGCTCAAACTCATGAACCGTGAGATCATGATGTGAGCCAAAATTAAGAGCTGGACGCTTAACTGACTGAACCACCCTCTGACTCCTCAAGCATTTTGTTCCAGGACATAGCTTCATGGAGCTAGCCCCAGCCCCCACGCGTCTCCTTTTTCTCCCACTGCTCAGCCCTATCCATCCGGCCAGGAGCTCATGCATATGCATGGCACTTGGATTTCCCAACACCACGACGCCCTACTCAAACAGCCATCCCTTGTGTGCCTCGAGCCCCAGATTGGGCACAACGGTGTTATTAGCCCTCTGGAGGAAAGACCTGGGGGAGAAATCCATACAAACCTCGAAAGGGGGCTTGAGGTTATCTGAGCTGGCAATTCCAAGGTCCTAGTACCCGGGCCATGCTCTAGAGAAGCTGGCAGGGAGGGGATCCGGCCGGGCACAGCCCCGAAGAACAGTGAACTGTGGACCCTTTGGGAAGGGAGGCAGCTGGAAGAGAGCCAGAGGAGGGCTCTTGAAAGCGTCAAGCCCCAAAGCAGGGCACCCCTTACCCAGGTATGAGAGGGGGTTCTGCGAAATGCGCAACCTGTGCACGAAGGAAACTATAACATTTCAATAAAGGCCATAAACAAAAAAGATCTCAAAGGAGAGATATACCGTGGTCCAGGCTGACAAAACTTACTATTTTAAAGATGCCATTTCTTCCTAAAGTAACCTATAAATTCAGTGCCATCGCAAATACTATTCCAACGGATGTTCTGTGGATCTTGGCAGACTGATTTTATATTCACCTTGGAAAACAAAAATGCGTAAGAATTATTTTTGAAAAGTGGACCAATAGGAACAGTGAGAGGTTGCTCTGTCAGATATTAAAATATGCTGTAATGCTCAAATAGGCTACAGGAAGGAAAATGCGCAAAATGATCAATGAGATAGAATAGAGAGCCAGGACGTTTAATAGATGAAAAGAGTGGCAGTTCAAATCAGAAAAGAAACAATCGGCTATGCATTAAGTGATACTAGCATAATTTACTGCACACTAGGAAAGAACCGAATGTCAGTAATATAATTGAAGACTGTAGCAGGTTTTCAAAAGAAAATGTAAGAAGATATTTTTATCAGAGGGTGGGGAAGATCAATTAGCAAGCTTCAAATGAAGTACCCATGAAGGAAAGGAATAAAATATTTCAATTATTCAATCAAATTTTATAATAAATTATATGATGTAAGTATGTCATTAATTAATAAATTTGTGAACGAAGCGAAGAAAGAAAGCGACAGAGTGGGAGAAGCATCTGCAACATACATGACAAAGGCTTCATATCCCAGCTTCACGGGGGGAAAAAAACCTCTTAAGGGAAAGGCAAAGAATCTGTTATGAAGAAGACATTGCAAATGATGTGGTCACATCATTCAGAGAAGAAGAAATTTCAATGACAATTGCAAATGTGAAAATGCCCCCATCTCAGTAGTTACCGGGGAAAGCAATATCAAAACAATAAAGTTTGTGTGTGTGTGTGTCCATCGGATTCGTGACATTTTCCACTTCTGCTGGAATCCTGAAGAATAACATGACCTCTTTGAAAAGAAATTTCTCAGTCGCTATCAAAATATAAAATATGCATACTTTTGGACCCGGCATATGTGTGCCCACAGAGAGACAAGGACAAAGATGTTTACCGCTGCGTGATTTTTAGCTGCAAAAAGCGGGAGACCGTCTAAGTGCCCATCAGTTGTGAAATAACCATATATCTATATTACGCAGCGGTTAGAAGAAGTCGGTCCGTGTTCACTGACACAGAAAGGTCTCTGAGGCATACTGTTCAGTGAGAAAAAGAGTGCTAAATAATTATTATGGTATGATCTCAACAACATAACCAAACCAATTTCTAAGTACATGTACATGTAAACCCATAGGGAACAGTTTGTAACAATTCTCATCAAGCCGGTGACAATGTTCAATTTACTTCAGGAAGGAGGATGGAATCCAGTGGAAGAATGTTCTTGAACAGTTTACTTTCTGTCCTTATGTATACTACTTGTGTAATTTTTTTTTTAACGTAATACAATCTTTAAGCACTAAATAAACCTGGGTAATAAGGCAAATGGCAGAGGACTGCTGTTTCTCATTATAAGCCTTTGAGCAATAGCTGATTTTGAAAACTGTGCGTACGCTTTAATTTGATGGAAAGAAAATAGGCAAAAGTAAGGGTTTAAAAAGTGCATTTAAAGTGGACTTTCACTCAAGTCCTCATAGCCGTGAGTGGCAGAACCGGCCTTCCAACCGGGGTTGTGTTAATAGCTTCTGGGGAAAGAAATAGAAAAGAAAAAAGGTCTAATCTAGTAATGCATTCTAATTAAGTACTAATTTAGCTTTTACCTATATTAAGAGAAAGATGATTACAGTGCCATAATAATTTACGTAAGAGTCTGTAAGTACTAATCTATCTTAAAAGTTTTGAATAAAGTCCTCATCTACAAAATCACTTTAAATGTTTTCTTCTTCCATCCCCTGTATTTGGCCCCAAGACTCGTGTGGTCGGGCGTAGCTTTTGTCAGCCTGCCTTGGTTAATTCTCAAAGATGATTTTTTTTTTTTTTTGCATGAGTTGTTAGCAACCGTCTACTTTAAGCAAATCAACTGCTAATTTATACCTCGCTTTGGGTCCATCAGATTCAGATCAGAAATAAAGTGCTATCTGTTTTGGCTTTAAGCTTGTGTATTTTTCTACGGATGAGGACATTCTTGTTTCTACATATCTTTATTTACAGATCAGCGTGTGTTCTTGGAAGTCCCTGAATATAAGACCACATGGTTTTGATTTTTCCGTTTTTATAAGAATCTTTTTCGTTTTTTACTTTCTGTAATGTGGACAAATATTAATGATAAGTCACCTCATCTTTATTTTTACAGTGCCTGAAGTTAGTTTGTTCCTAAAATGGAAGAAATTAAAATAAACCAAACGGAAAGAACTTATCAATCTTACCTTCAAAGATAAGATCTTTGTTATTATTCTACTTCTTTTATTTTTTATTTTTTAGATCTTTGTTATAATTTTAAACCCCTTATACTAGAGCACGTGATGCAAAGGAAGTTCGAATCTAATTCACGACGCACTCGTTGGCCAGGACGCTACAGAGCGATAGTTACTGACCACGGTAGAACTTGGGGCTCGAAACAAAAACCGCGTCTAGTATTTCGTAAGCATGTGCGATGTGCCAACCTCTTTTATGAGGATTTTCCCATTGGCTTTTACAATAACCCCCTGAACTAAGCACGATTACTATTCCCAGATATATAAGACAAAAGTAAGGCTCAGAAAAGGTTAAAAAAAAGTTGCACCCAAAACTCCACTGTAGGAAATAGTAGAGGCAGGATCTGATCCCAGAGCTTAGCCTCACAAGTAAGTTTTATCCTAATCTAGATTTAGATACCAGAGAGCCGAGATACCAATCCCTGTTGAAACACGTACGTTGTGTTCCGCGGCAACCTTTGCCTCTCTGCCATCACCTATAAGCAAGGGAAATGACCAGAAATTAATAGTGTCTTCACCCTCCCCTCCAGTTACACACCCGGGGCCCCGGGGGATTCTGCTGAAGCTGTTGCAGACAGGTATTTGCAAACCGTAATCTGAACTTTATCTTTGGAGGTCAATATTTGGGATTGCTTTCACCAGAATGCTTGCTGGCTTTGAGACATCAGCCTGCACTGAAGGATAAGAAAGAGAAAATTGCATTTCATCACTATTGAGAGAGCATTCTTTTTACAAGCATCCAACGAATAGTTCTCAGAGATCCTGGGAGCTAGAAAACTGCCTTGCTCTTAGAAAAAGGAATCGGCTTGCCATCTTCTGAGTGTGATTGATTAGTAGTGATTAAAAAACCATTTAAACTAGGGGTGCCTGGGTGCCCCAATGGGCTAAGCTTCCAACTTTGGCTCAGGTCACGATCTCACGGTTCGTGAGTTCAAGCCCCGCGTCAGGCTCTGTGCTGATAGGTCAGAGCCTGAAGCCTGCTTCGGATTCTGTGTCTCCCTTGCTCTCTGTCCCACTCATGCTTTGTCTCTCCCTCTTTCAAAAATAAATCAACGTTAAACAATTTTTAAAAAATCACTTAAATATATTATTTAATATATTACATTATTTTGTTATCATGTATCCCAATGTTTACAGCAGCGATTTCAACAATAGCCAAATTATGGAAAGGGCCTAAATGTCCATCAACTGATGAGTGGATACAGAAGATGTGGTTTATATATTCAATGGAATACTACTTGGCGATGAGAAAGAATGAAATCTGGCCATTTGCAGCAACATGGATGGAACTGGAGAGTGTGATGCTGAGTGAAATAAGTCAGCCAGAGAAGGACAGATACCATATGTTTTCACTCATATGTGGATCTTGAGAAACTGAACAGAAGACCATGGGGGAAGGGAAGGGGGAAAAGCAGTTACAAACAGAGAGGGAGGGAGGCAAACCATAAGAGACTCTTAAATACAGAGAACAAACTAGGGGTGGATGGGGGTTGGGGGAGAGGGAAAATGGGTGATGGGCATCGAGGAGGGCACCTGTTGGGATGAGCACTGGGTGTTGTATGGAAGCCAATTTGACAATAAATTATGTTCATAAATTTTTAAAATCATTTAAATATATTCAATACATTCAATATCATTTAAATACATTATTATTAAATATATTATTTAATATCTTACATTACTTCATTATATACCAGTATGTTACATATTATTTTATATATTTATCATATTTGTCATATATTATTATATATTTCTATTTTATTTATGTTAATTATTATACATATTATATGTTATAAATTAAATGCATAAAATATTAATTAAATAATTTAATGGGACTAATTTATTTTGACTAGGTTTCCCCCCTTTCCCTTGACCTTGGCAAAGCTTAAAGTCAAATCTCCATCCCAACTCTAACAATTGCTTAGGACCTTTCTATGTGATGATCTTCTTCCTGGTCACCGAACATCTCCGTCTTAATCTATCCAGACTGTTATGACAAAAACGCTGATAGACTGGGCAGTTAGCGAGATCTGAGCAGGCAACAAGGGCTTTATTATAATACATTAAATTGTGTTTTTAAGACCTCCTCCCTCCACAGAGAATGGCTACCATGACAGTTCCCACAAGGACCACATAAGGCCCCAAACTTCCCCTCCCAACCCGTAGGAGAAGGCCCTTAGATGATTGGCTGCAACCTTAGGCAGACACCGCCCTCGCTATGACCCATAACCTATCCAAACATAAAAAGAAAAGACAACCCTGACCCCTCTGGGCCCTCCCCCCTCTATCTCAAGAGTGTACTTTTGCTTCAACGGCTACTAAACCCTTGCTTGCTTAAGAGCTTGGCTCTGAACTCTTTCTTGGCCAAACTCAAGAACTGAGGCAGGGGAACAGGACCTGTAGTTGCAAAACACCATATGCTAATTGGCTTAAATATCAGACGTTTGTTTCTACGGCTCTGGAGGCTAAACAGTTCATGATCAAGGAACTGACAGATTCCGTTTCTGGGGAGAATTCCCCTGTGCCCTCACGTGGAGGAAGGTGGCCTATCTTACCAGGGCGCTAACCCCACTCATGATGGCTCTGTTCTCGTGACTTAACCATCTCCCAAGGTCTCCACCTCCAAATACCACGACATTGGGAATTGGGTTTCGATATATGAGTTTGGGGGGAACGCAAACATTCACGAGCATTCACTTTTGAAAGCCCCCTCTCTGTAAAGACAGCTTTACCGCTCTCCTTACTTTCTGATCTTACACCCTCATAAACTTTTGCCTGCTGCTCGTTGTGTGTCTAGCCCCTCATTTTTCGAAGTACGTGGCGAGACCAAAAAACCCCGGGTAAAAATCCTGCAACGGCAAGTCATTCCGGCATCCGCTGTAAAGTCTCAGTTCAAAGTTTCATCGGAAGCCATCTAAATCAGGGGCGCCTGGCTGGTTCGGTTGGTGAAGTGCCCAACTCTTAATAGCAGCTCAGGTCATGATCTCATGGTTCTTGAGACTGAGCCTTACGGCGGGCTCTGGGCTCACCTTGTGGAGCCTCCTTGGGATTCTCTCTCTCCCCCTCTCTCTGCTCCTCCCCTGTTTGCTCTTTCTGTCTCAAAATAAACATTAAAAAAATTTTTTTTTGTTCAATAAAAATAAATAAAAAATAAAACCGCCTAAATCACATCTGAGTGAGACTCATGACTCATCCTGGAGCAAATTCTTCTCCAGCTGTGAACCCGTCAAGCCAAACACGTTACAGGCTTCCAAAATACAGCAGTGGGACAGGCATTTCCATTCCCAAAGGAAGAAATAGCAAAGAAAAGAATGACAGGTCTTAGGAAGTCCAAAACCTAATAGAACAAAACAATGTTAGATCTTAAGGCTTGGGGCAAATAATCCTTTACAGCCCAGCGCTCTGCCTTCTAGGTCCACTTTGGTGGCAAAGTCACCCCAATGGCTCTGCAGGAGGCCTCACCCCTTGACACCTAGGTAGAGGCAGCCACACCTCCTGGGTTCGTGCGCGGTTTGCCCTGGCAGAGAAGCAGCGGCCCTGGAAGCCACCAGAGTTGGCCATCTGTGCCCTCTGAAGGGGCAGCCACCATGGTACTCAGTGCACTGGGGTCCACCAGAGCAGCACGTGGGGTGGCCAAGGAGTGCAGGAAGGGGAGCCTGAGATTTGCAGACACAGGTAGATCCTCCTTGGAAACCCCCTCTGCCCCCACTCCCCAAGGAATCTTCTACTCAGGCTCACTGACTTGCCTTTAGGGTCATTCTCCCATTGTCTGTTGAGATGGCTGATTTCCACTAATCTCCTTATCAAATGGTGGCTTGGCCACACCCTTAGTGTTCCTACTGGACCTCTCTCATTCCTTTCAATATGGGTAGGCATAGAATTTGCCAAATCATTCTAAGCTTCTCTTTCTTTCTTTCTTTCGAGAGTGCTCAAGTGCATAAGCAGGAGGTGGGGGGAGAGAGAGAGAGAGAGAGAGAGAGAGAGAGAGAGAGGATCCCAAGCAGGCTCCTCGCTGTCAGAGCATAGCCTGATGTGGGGCTGTTGGAGAAATGAATAAAATACTGCGCCAAAGATGGCCCACGGGACTAAAACAGATCTTCGGAGGAACAGTCTCCTGAGCCCGCCAGTGTTAAATAAATCTCCGATCCACCAAGATCTCTGAGTGCCACTGGGTTTTTCCGCCAGCGTTCCGGCCTGGTTCCGTAACAGGGTTCCGTCTCACAAATGGTGAGATCATGACCTGAGCTGAGCTGAAATCAAGAGTAGGATGCTCAACCAACTGAGCCACCCAGGTGCCCTATATTTCTTTCTTTCTTTCTTTCTTTCTTTCTTTCTTTCTTTCTTTCTTCTCTTCTCTTCTCTTTCTTTCTTTTTTGTTTTCTTGCTCAACAATTCCATCTTTAAGTCATTTCTTCTCAAATTTTACCATAAGCATTCAGGAGGAACCAGGCTGCTTTGTCAACACATTGCTTAGAGATTTCCTGAGCCAAATATCCAACTCATTGGCTGCAAGCTCTATTTTGCACAAAACACCAGGACACAAACACAATTCCCAGTCATTTGTTTGCCACTTTAAAACAAGGATGGCCTTTCCTCCCTTGTCCGATAAAGACATGTTCCTCATTTCCATCTGAGACATCTTCAGAGTGCCCTGAATTGTCCATGTCTCTACCAACATTCTGCCCAGTAGTACCTAGGTGTTTTCTAAGGTGATTGAGGCTTGCTGCACAGCGTCTCTTCTTTTCCTTCTAAGCATTTACCAGGATCGCCCTTAATAGTCTGCTCACGGCAATCTGGCCTTTTTCTAGCACGTGCCTCCAAACTCTTCCAGTCCCTACCCAGGACCCGCTGCCAAAGCCATGTTACAAAAAGAAAAACAAGCCCCAGCTGGAGTCCTTTGCCCCCCACCCCCGATGACAGTTTCAACCTCCTGCAGGAAGGTGGCCTTTTACCGGTCTATCTGAAAACCTGCCACCACCACCACCCCCCCCCCCCAACACAAAGAAGCTATCCTAGCCTAAAACAATCCTTTCTTTCCTTCTCGAAACTTCTTGCCCCACTCTCCTGCCTATAAGAGCCTTCCATTTCCTACAGCTGGGATCATCTCTCCACAGGCTGGATGGGATACTGCCTTATTCCCGAATAGCTTAATAGAGCCAATTAGATCTTTACCTGCGTGTGGTTAAAGTTTGGTTTTTGAACAGCCACTGCCACAGGTTTAGGTTTTATAGCAGCGTTCCTGTCTTAGTCCATTCACTGCTATAACAGAATACCATGGGGGGGGGGGGGCTTAAACAATACACATTTATTTTTCAGCTCTAGAAGCTGAGAAATCCAAGATCAAGGTGTCAGCAGATTCAGCGTCTGATGAGGGCCTGCTCCCTGGTTCACAGACTGACCATTTTCTCTCTGCATCCTCACAGGGTGGAAGGAGCCCAGGAGCTCTCTGGGGTCTCTTTTATGAGGGCACTGATCCCATTATGATGGATCCACCCTCGTGACCTCATTACATCCCAAAGGCCTCACTTCCAAATACCATCACACTGAGGGTAGATTTCAACATGAATTGGTGGGGATAGGGGACACAAACACTCAGTCTAGAGCAATCTTCACTATTGTTCTTATCCCTTTGCCACATGTCGGATAAGACTTCTCTCATTAGAAGTAGCAGAAACCTTTCTCATAAAAAAGAAATGGTAATTCAGCGATGTGGTCAACGTGTCAGCTAAGGCTGACTGAGCCAAGGCTGAAATCATTTTACAATATGTGAGTATATCAAATCAACACGTTGTACGCCTTACATTTACACATTACATGTCAATCATATTTCTTTTTTTTTAATTTTTTTATGTTTCTTTATTTTTGAGAGAGAGAGAGAGAGAGAGGGGGGACAGAGTGTGAGCAGGGCAGGGGCAGAGAGAGGGAGACACAGAATCGGAGGCAGGCTCCAGGCTCCGAGCTGTCAGCACAGAGCCCGACACGGGGCTCGAACTCACGGGCCACGAGATCATGACCTGAGCCGATGTCGGACGCTTAACCGACTGAGCCACCCAGGCGCCCGGACGTCAATCATATTTCAACAAAGCTGGAAAAGATAAATAAGCTAATGCACGCTAAGCATCCTGGTACACAGTCTGTTGTCCACAAACACGCTGCCTCCCTTACCTGAGATCTTCCACAGGTACTGGTATCTCAAAATAGTTCCTATATTTTGGTCACCATGGTGACTTTTTTTTTCATAAAAACAAAAAAAAGGAGAAATCCAAACACACTTAAGCCATTCCGTACACGCAGGCACACGTGCATCTGACCCCGTACACACATCCACGCTTCTAACTGGGATGTACGAGGCATGCTAGTTTCATTTCAGACGGGCCTGTGATGGTGAAGTATATAGTCCAATCGTTCTCAACCAGGGACAACGTGGTCCCACAAGAGATGATTTACAGTGTCTAAAGATGGAGTAGGGCACTACTGCTTACCCATTGGGTAGAAGCCAGGATGCAATGCACAGGAAAGCCCCCTACAAAAAGAATTTTCCCGCCCCAGATGTCAATAGTGCCATGGTTGGGAAACCCTGGGTATAACCACGCTGACGAGGGACTGAGCTAGAGTAAATGGGAAGGACTCGAGGACGAAAGAGTCCAACCAGAACACCGAAGCTAGAACAGTGAAGTGAGAACCCTGGGATTGCTACAAAGCCGGGACTGAGGGGTGGCATTCTGATTGGAAGCGAGAACCTGGAGCTCCGTTCGCTTAAGAGTTTTGTCAGATCGAGTACATTTTAATTGTACGTACCAAAGAGTGGGCGAGAACCCTGAAGCTCCGCCAAATCCCATCCTTTTCAAAGCACTCCTGACCCGGGAAGTTAAAAAAGTTCTCAACTTGGATGTTTGATTCCCAGGGCTTACGGAGGAGCCAAGATGGCGGAACAGCATTAACTCCTAGGGCTTACCGGAGACTGGGATGAGGGGTTCCTGTCTCACACTCCTCCTTCTGTAGGACTTTGGGCAACTCACTGCTCCTCATGAGGCTTTGGTTGCCTCCTTTGGAAGCTGAGGACATTTGGTTGCATCATTGCTAAGGCTCTTTCCAACTCTAACAGTCGTGAGCCTCTGATTTCATTAATTGGGAGTAAAACCAAATGAAGCCTGGGGAAGTTGTTTTGGTGATTTACCGAGACAAAGAATGCCCGAACATGGTCAGTCTTGAAAACAATTATCCTACAGGGCCGATGAAAATGGGCTATCCTTCCCCACTTTTACCCTAGCAGATACAGGGGGTCCCACGGCTGAGGATTCTAGAGAGAGAAAGAAACAAGTTGGATTAATTGTTTTACCCTGCTGTGGACTCCCATAGGATAAAGCCTTTGGTGATTGTAAGTAGAGTCATTTCGGAACTTTTTGAGATGCCAGACATCTACCTCCTGTTTACAATGAGTGCTAGAATTAAATTAATAGATCAAGAGATTTGTTTCCCTAATTGTTTCAGGGAAACATTGTTGCAGCCAGCCAGGAGTCCCTGTTTCACCATGTTTCTTACATCTAGAGAAAGGGCCATAAAGAAAGAAGGACTTCTAAGGGGCGCCTGGGTGGCTCTGTCGGTTGAGCGTCCGACTTCGGCTCAGGTCACGATCTCGTGGTCTGTGAGTTCGAGCCCCGCGTCGGGCTCTGTGCTGACAGCTCAGAGCCTGGAGCCTGCTTCCGATTCTGTGTCTCCCTCTCTCTCTGCCCCTCCCCCGTTCATGCTCTGTCTCTCTCTGTCCCAAAAATAAATAAAAAACGTTGAAAAAAAATTTTTTTTTTTTTAAATAAAAAGAGAGCTATTCCCGTGCTACTTTTCACGGGAGGTTATCTTTATCATCTCCCTGCTGGCGGGGTGAGTCACAGACTCGCTCTTTGGGCCAGGATCCTATCTGGAGTGTGAAATGTTTCGCCGACAAGATTGTATGAGAAAGTCGAAGTGTTCGATACTCAACCCTAGGGGAGCAGAAAGGAGACCATTTCGCATTTGTCGCTTGCGCTTAAAACTCTATTCAAAGTCAAACATTTAATGGAGGCTTCGGGATAACTCAGGACTGGTGTTAGGTATACAGAGCCCAAGTCACTGCAGATGGTGGTACAGGTTGTTCAGTGCACAAGGGCACTTTTCAGAGCGAGGAGAGGCTGAAACCCTAAGTCCTTGGCAGGGGCGCTGTGTCTGTTGGGAGGGGGCCCTTTTCCGATTCAAACAAAGGCACCGTATGCCACTAGGTGACAGAAATGCCTTCATCAAACCCCGATCATCATATTCTAAACCGCAACAGTGTAAATTCTTGAAATTGCCCCATCAGTAAACTTGATGCAGGTAAAAGAAACACATAGTAGAGTAGACTTAAAGTGAACACCCCCTGGGTGCAAAAATAATAACAAAACACTTGTTTCTGCATAGTAGAAAGTCAAGAGATAAGCTAAGGATACGCAGGGGAAGATTTTAAGGGAACGAAGCAAATAACTTAGCAAAGTCCTGCTTCAGCCCTCGAGGCAATAATGAAATTGACAGAAAAGCACGCACACGGCGTGGCCCGGGAGAGTTATCAATTAGGACACCATCCATTCTGTTTTGGAGAGAGACACCTCCTCCAGAAGGAATCTGTCTCCTCTGATTCACACCTGCCCGGCCCGCCTCTTCCTTGGTTCTCACAGACCCCAAGATAACATGGTTGGTTTGCGCCCTTCCACCTTATCAACCACCTGGTTGGGTCCTTTGCAACGTCTTCTGTCCCGGTTTTGATGTTCCCGGCCCCATAGTGTGATTACAAGAGGTAGTCAACGCCTTATCATAACATAGGCTTTGCGCCAGATGCTTTTGGCCAACTGTAGGCTCGCGTAAGTGTTCGGAGCACGCCCCGGTAGGCTGGGCTAAGCTAGGACGTTCAGTAGGTTAAGCGTATCGCATTCTCAACTGACGACATTTTCGGCTTACGACGGGCTTCTCAGGACATAACCCCATATAACTTGAGGAAGATCTCGATTACAACCTTACGTGTAAAAGGTGTTTGAGATGAAACGGTTCTAATTGCTGATTTTTCGCATCTAAGAAATGATAGGCATTCTTCAGCAAGTAGCTTAGTAATTTCAGAAAAACCTTGTGAAATGAAAGGTATGGTGAAATATTGAAATAACCTTCTCTGACTTAATTTGAATGGAAAGTCTGATTACTTTTAAGCCATTACACAGCAGATCCATATTCTCCCCAGGTTTATACCCTTCTAAACAAGCAGAAAATTCAGATCACACAGTCAGCTAGCTCTCTATTTGCATTCTTGATTGGCACGATGAGGGCTGCATTGCAGTTTGTGAACATCGTGTATTACATGAAACCAAGAAGGAGTCTACCCAAACCTGCGGGATGTGGTAGGCAATCAAGCCACATAAAGGAGATGAACTGCAAGTCCTTTGAGAACAGAATCATGACGAGCCTAACAAGTATCATTCTCGGTTGTATCTATGTTAGTGGCGTCGGTATGATACGCATTGTTGCACTTTGAGCTGTTGTGATAGCTTGAGATTTACCCAGATGATAAATATTTTAGAGCGACATCTAAAATAATCACAAGGGTTTGTTACGGTGCTTCCGATTCAATAGTCCATCTCCGGTGTGTGGACAAAGGAGGGGTATTTTTTTGAGCTGAGCAAAGAGTAGGCAGAAAAATCAACATAATTACATGCAAAGAGGGTCAATGGAATTATAGAATGTCAGAGCTGAAGAGAACCTTAAATATCAGCTATTGTTTCTGCAAATATTTTACGCAAATGCCCCTGTGGGACAGAAAAGGCATTAGGTAGCCCCAGCAGCCTGGGAGTATAGTCCTCAGAGACCAGGAGCGTATTTGAAACGTTTTCTGAAATGGCCTATTTTATCCTAAAATTCATTTCACCTCTGGGTCCCGGTTGCCTCATCTGGAAAATGAGGATTATAATAGTGTTTACCCCATAAGCTGGATTTCAAATATGACTTATGTATGAAACACTACTATGGTACCTGCCACAGAGTAAGTGCTCAACTCGCAGTCAGTATTTGTAACTTTGAGCACAATTAGAAAGAACGAATTGTGTTTGCCATTTCTTAAGAATACGCAGGATGGGGGTGGGGCGTGGAAATTGATGGAAGATCCTGGCAAGAGAGAATAGTGATGGATCCGGGACCTGGGGATTCACTCATACAAAGCCCACAGAAGGTTACGGCAAGAAGGGACCTTAAACTTCAGTTACCAAGCTACTTAAACTGGGCACAAGTGCCCCTTAGCGATGTGTTGGGAGTGAGTTGAAACCATAGGGTGAACATGGGTACCTTCTGGATTAGGAATTTTAGTAACTATGGAGGGAGAGGGGATTCTTACCAAAAATAAACATATATTATACAGTAAAATACAATTTTTTTTACATGCATCTTTAAGGTAAAACAAGAGCCTTCAAAGAACAGTCTCACCCCCTCCTCTGGGGGTTGAGTTTACATTGCACGATTGTTGGAAATACGTCACTAGAAAGAGGAAACACACTGAAGACCATTCACAAACCCATCTGTCACTCTTCTTTTCCATAGGCTCATTCAGAAGAAACCCCTCAGCTAGAAGCTTCCTGAAGCATGGATCTTCCTTATTTCAAGTTTCATTCTCGGATCTTAGCTCAGTATTTGGGACACGGTGGAACAGTATGGTTGAGAAGAATGGGAGAATGACATGACGCATTTTGTGATTTCTTTCTGGTATCTAGAGTCTGAGAAACAGTACTAAACTTGTTCACGAAGCCGTCAACTAAAGGAAGTTCTAATCTGGACCTGGGGCCAGAGTCAACCTGGGCATCTGGGACCTAGGGAAAAAAGGGTATGGGTACCCATGCCCCAGTCCCATCGTGGCCCATCCCTACGGCAGGCTCCCCAAAGCAGAAAAGGCAAGGTCCTTTGATCTGAGGCCCTTAGACTGTTTCTAATGGTAGAACCATCACATAGCAGAAAAAAGAGGGCGCTGTCTCTCCCTGGATCACAGGCCATGCTCTCCCAGGAGTGCAGCTAGCTGGCCTGTCATCAGGATTTGTCCAGCTTCAAAAGAAATGCTTAGGTTGCCAAACAAGAGGCAAGAAACGTATGTGGGTGTGTGTATGTGTATGTAAGCAAAAGCATGCGAAGTGTCTCCATATACATTATTCCTGGAATTCTTTTTTTTTTTAATTTTTTTTTAACATTTATTTATCTTTGAGACAGAGAGAGACAGAGCATGAACGGGGGAGGGTCCGAGAGAGAGGGAGACACAGAATCTGAAACAGGCTCCAGGCTCTGAGCTGTCAGCACAGAGCCCGACGCGGGGCTCGAACCCACGGACCGCGAGATCATGACCTGAGCCGAAGTCGGACGCTTAACCGACTGAGCCACCCAAGTGCCCCTCCTGGAATTCTTAATTAAGACCATTTGAAGTCTATCTTTCCTCCATTTTAGTAGCCGTATGACCTTATGGAGGCTACTTAACTTCCTCTGAGCCTCAGTTTCCTCATCGGTAAAAACGGGATGATAATACCCGCCCTGCATATTATATTGAACCTCTGGTGTTGTTTTGAGAACGATAATCAAGGTTAGCTAATGTACACGAAGCTATATATAAACCGTATAAAGCTATACAAGCGTAGAGGGAGTATTCATCATCTGCGCATACTAGGTCATAGCAGAATTAACAGCAGACCATTTTCCCCTCGTTTGTAATTATTGTTCTCGTAAATAGCACCAGTAAAAACGTATTTCTTGAAACTGAAACAGATTACAGTCCAGGAGGAAAGCGTCATTCTTGCGCAGAGCTTGGGCTGCGGTCTCAAGCATCAAAGATTCCATGAGGGTAGGGAGGATTACTCCCTCGTCGTACATGTATCTGTACCACCCCCACGGGAGCCAGAAGACAGTGACAAGGTTGCCACTCTATAGGAGGCAAGAGCCCAAGCCCCGGTTCTCACTACAGACTGACATCCAGCAGCTTGTTAATTACATATTTCCATTAATGGGATGAATCTTACTGTCTTTCTGGATGACAGTCTCCTTTTCAATGCATAGATGGCTTGTTTTGTTCTGCACACCTTAACGACCCAGCGACTGCGTTCCGACACTTACACTTCCCTACTAATCTCGAAGCTTAAAAAAAAGAAACGAGAAGGTTGTTCTTGAACAGCCATGGGTCTTGCTGCACTTGAATTTCTCCCCTAAGTTTTTATTTTACTTTTCTAATGTTTATTTATTTTTGAAAGAGAGAGAGACAGAGAGAGAGAGAGAGACAGAGAATTGCAAGCAGGCACCACACCGTCAGTAGAGTCTGCTTTCTTTGGCAAGGAGACTGCCTGTGGCCAGATGGACTTTTCCAGAAGGACCCGATAGCACACGTCACAGAGTTCTTTTCTACGTATAAAAATATATGAGATGGCAGTGACAAAAATCACAACGGAGGGGGGCGCCTGGGTGGCTCAGTCGGTTAAGCGGCCGACTTCGGCTCAGGTCATGATCTCGTGCTTCGTGAGTTCCAGCCCCACATCGGGCTCTGTGATGACGGCTCAGAGCCTGGAGCCTGCTTCCGATTCTGCGTCTCCTTCTCTCTGACCTTCCCCCATTCACGCTCTGTCTCTCTCTGCCTTTCAAAAATGAATAAATGTTAAAAAAAAAAATCACAACGTAGGGAAAGACTGAGGAGGATGGAGATTTGAGAAAATGGAAGTTCACTGATTTTTTTTCAGAGTCAATAATAGCAAAACCATGCCTAGCATGTGCCTGTTAGTCCCTGCCCCATGGCTGTCTTCATGACATAACAGTTTGCTTCCTTAAAGCCAGCAGGAAAGGAATTCTCTGGCTTCAAATCCCGCCCCCCTCTGGGAACGCCTGGACCTTCTTTAAAGGTCTTGCCTGATTAGGTCAGGCCCATCCAGAATACTCTCCCTTTTGACGAATTCAAAGTAATGATTTGGGACCTTAATTACAACTGCAAATTTCCTTCTACTTTGTCACAGAATGTAACTCAATCGTAGGCATGAAAACACTTTATATCCACAAGGTCTCGCACATTCAAGGAGAGGAAAGGACACAGGGCGTGTCTATCAGAGGGCGGAAATCTTGGGGGCCAATTTAGAGCTCCACCTACCACAGCTAATCAAATGGAAAATTTCCTGTCCCCCTACTTTTTCTTTGCCCATACTAAATGATCCATAAGGCCATTTCTTTCCAAAGTCTGCAAATGAGAACCGAGATCTTTTGAGCGTTTCTTTGTGAATTTTTAGCTTCATGAAGCTTTAAAACCCATTCCAGGGGACTATTTTGGTCCCATGTGTCTCCCTCTGTAAAACTCAAGCTTTCAGACCCCAGGTCTCAAATTATCAAAGGGCAATGTTGCAAACACACAGCGTTGACTTCTGTGGGCTTTCTTTGGCAAGGACGTTACATGTGGCCAGGTGGAATTGTCCAGAAGAACCTCCTCTCACACCTCACACAGTTCTTCTCTACATAGAAAAACATAAGAGGTGACAGACATGGAAATCACCATCTGGGGAGAAACGGAGGGGGGTGGACACTTGGAGGAAGTGGAGAGTAGTGACACTCATGTGGTAAGTAGAAGACATAACCCAGGAGTGGCCAGGGTAAGCAGCAAGTGACAACAAAGTTCGCACAAGTAGAAGCACATGGTTAGCAAGGAGGGTCAAGTGTCCACTAGTTAGGGCTCAGGAGTCTTTAAAAAAAATGTTTTCTAATGTTTGTTTATTTCTGAGAGACAGCGAGCGGGGGGAGGGGCAGAGAGAGAGGGAGACACAGAATCGGAAGCAGGCTCCGGGCTCTGAGCCATCAGCACAGACCCCGACGCAGGGCACGGACCCATGAACCGGGAGATCATGACCCGAGCCGAAGCCGGATGCTTAACTGACTGAGCCATCCAGGCGCCCCTCATTCTTGTTGTGATATGAAAATATCTTTTAGATAAAGCTCAAAGAGAGCTCAGATCTTGAGAGGAGCAAGTGCCTGTGTTTGGGGTAACGTGGGACGGAGGGCAGATGACAGAAGAGATGATCTGAGGGGCGCCTGGCTGGATCTTGGGGTCGTGAGTTCAAGCCCCAGGTTGGGCCTAGAAGTCACTTTAAAAATTAAAAAATGAAACTCTTATTTGAAAAAACAAAATGATCTCACATAAAATGAGGACCCTTTGTCTTCTTTGCCACTTCAATAATGTCTGGCCAGCATCCTGACTCCCTGCAGCAGAAAAATCATCACCGTTTAATGATAAAGTGCCTGGATACTTATAGCATTAGTATCACTGATTGAAGGGCTTGTTCTTATCATCATAAATGTCAAGATCCTGATGATTTTTTTTAAACTCCACAAACATCTTTTACCTGCCTTGTGCCAAGGGGGAAGGAAGCATCTAGAATAAGAAAGCAGAATTAAAAAGGGAGAGAGAGAGCAGAAAGATCAGATTTTCTCCCCCCAGTCTGCCCTAATCCTAATAATTTTCCTCTGCTTTAATTGTGGTTCCATTTGGTCTCTTTTCATTTATTCCCCCCTCGTTGAACTACATAATGAAATGCTACACGTCTTCGTGGAGCAGGGGAGCCGCTCATTAGTTCACTTGAGGTCATGGGCATTTGTGTGTAATTGACACGACAGAAATTGCAGAGACTTCTCCAGTTTGACGGAGACGTCACCCGCCAGTCCTACTCAGACGGCTACAGAACTGGAGGAAGAAATGACGCCTCCATGTACACTTATCCCCAAATGAATCTCTGAAATCACAGCAGCAGACAAAATAATCGTAAAATATATTGGGAGAGGGATGCATGGGTGGCTCAGTCGGTTGAGCATCCGACTTTGGCTCAGGTCACGTTCTCACGGTCTGTGAGTTCGAGCCCCGCGTCGGGCTCTGTGCTGACGGCTCAGAGCCTGGAGCCTGCTTCGGATTCTGTGTCTCCCTCTCTCTCTGCCCCTTCCTTGCTCATGCTCTGCCTCTCTCTGTCTCAAAAATAAATTAAAAAAAAAAAAACATTAAAAAAAAAAAAGAAACGTGCAGATGGATTCTCCTAGTGCAGAAAAGCCCTCTCGATGGGTTTTCTGAGTTTACGACTTCTAGGAAGAAGGGGGTCAAGCTGGTAGGCAGGCCGGAATTGCACCAGGCATTATTCTACACCAGAAGGGCTGCTGAGAATTGTGCAGCACCTTCCTGACCTGGAGATTTTTTTTCTCCCTGCCCCTCCCTTCCCCTCACACGAAGCGGAAAATAAGCTCACTGTTGCCCCCAAAGCCAAGCAGCTTCTTGATCAGACGACCTTACAAGGATTTCCTGATCACTTCAAGTGAAGAAGTGGCTTTGTTTTTAGCTTCAAGATCAGACCACAATATAACACCCAGCCAGCGTGGGCCCTTTATCACGCAGCCTAGTGTCTGAGCTTCTGGAAAATCAGGGCGGACTCCTCGAGGAGTAGCCAGAAATCGTCTAGGTCCTTCAACTTTTCTAGCCAAGAGAGGTAGGGCAGGGCAGGGGGTGATGAAACCTTCTCCCAAAGAGTCACAGAATATCAAATTATATGGTCCAACCCCATTTACTGTACAGTCAGAGAAAACGAGGTCCAGAGGAGAGAACGGACGTGGTTAAGGTCATGTAACAAGTTAGCGGAAAACTGATAACCAAGATTAACAACAATAGCGAACATTTATGAGCACTTACCATGGGTTACATCCTGTCTCGGGAGCTGGCCATCTGCTTTCTGATGGTTTCTTCTTGAGAACCTATTGGTGTGTTGGTTTATATATACCAAAAATCCGAAAAGTTACTATTATCAAAATATGGAAGTCGTGATATTTTTAATGTTCAACTTGAGAAGGAGTACACTATTTCCAAATTATCCAATTGCCCAATGAGACCCTGACGTAATATTTTAAGATTGGTTCTTATTATAACGATAATAGATGCCCTCGATAAAAGCAAAGAGAGAAGGGAGACAGAGAAACATTTTTGGTTTCCCACTTCCTCTCTGTGTCTCTTCTGGACAATTGTCCCGCTCCTTAGAGGTAATCATATTTAAAAGTTTCTTGGGTTTCCTTCGGAAATAAACTGGATATTAAAAAAAAAAAAAAAGGAGGCGGGCACCTGGGTGGCTCAGTGGGTTAAGCGTCCGACTTCAGCTCGGGTCATGACCTCGCCGTTTGTGAGTTTGAGCCCCGCGTCGGGCTCTGTGCTGACAGCTCAGAGCCTGGAGCCTGCTTCAGATTCTGTGTTTCCCTCTCTCTCTCTGCCCTTCCCCCGCTCATACTCTGTCTCTCTCTCTCAGAAATAAACATTTAAAAATATTAAAAAAAAGAGAAAGAAATTGGATGTACAGGTATAGACATTTATATATGTTCTTTCATACAAATAAATCATACTCTACTCCTAGGATTTATATATTGATTAGATATTTCTCCATATCAACAAATATAGACAATTCATTTTAATGGCCGCATAAGTGGTCCATTACACGGGTGCACTGTAATTTATTTAAATGGCCCCCTTTTTAATATTTATTTATTTTTGGGGAGAGCGCAGATAGGAGAGGGGCAGAGAGAGGGGGACAGAGGATCTGAAGCAGGCTCTGAGTGACAGGCTGACAGCAGAGAGCCTGATGCGGGGCTCAAACTCACGAACCGTGAGATGATGACCTGAGCCGAAGTTGGACACTCAACTGACTGAGCCACCCAGGTGCCCCTAAGCAGCCCCTTTTTAATGGATATTCAGGTTATTTCCAGTTTAATTTTTTCACTATTATATATGCTGTAATAAACATATATGTATATGTTTATATCATATATGCAATCATCTATAAGAAAAATTACTAAAAGCAGAATTTCTGAGTCAATGAGTGCCCATCCTTTTGATTTTCATCGATCCTACCAGATTATCCTATAAAAAGACAGCCCAGTTTACTCTCTTACCAACAACGTATAAGAATGTCCCTTTCCTACATTGTCCAACTTCTCAACATTTGACAATCCAATGAAGAAAATAAATACTGTCTCAATATTGTTTTCATTTGAATGGCCTTAATTGTAAACGAGATTGAGCATCTTCTCTAGCTCTATTATCATGTAATTCATATTTGTTTTCTCTATGAATTGTTGATAAGCTTTACCTAGTGTTTTCATATTGATTTCTAACAACTCTTTGTATAGTTACAAACATAGCCTTCCATTTTATGCATTGAAAATAGTTTTCCCACTTATTGGACTTTTATAAACATTGTTCAAGGTTTTGTTTTTTTTTTTTTTTGCCATGCAGAAATTTCATATTTTTGTAGAGTCAAGATCATCAACCTACAATTTCTGGAGATGTATCCATATTTGTATGTATCTGCCTACCTATCAGTCAATCCATCTAAATGTCCCTGTGAAGTTAGTCTCTAGAAAATACTGGATACATTGGCTTACACAGTAAAGATAATGAATGGAATCTTCATTTTAGAAGTGGCTTATTTTGTGGGGGGGGGGGGAAATGTTAAAATTCATAAGAAGTTTTGTAATCAGGAGAACGGTCCTGAGTTTAGTGTCCTGATTCTTTCTGCTTGAACATCATTAAATTATAGTTCCGTGTTTAGTGTTATAAATGCTAGAGGGGAGAAACCTTGTGTTTCGACGCACCACACATCACACGAGGCAGTATGAAGCATGTCCCCATATGTTATAAACCAATATCCTGTGAGATGGGTATAATTATGCGTATTGTTAAGATGGAGAAATTAAGGCACAGAAATTAAAGAACTCGCCTGAGGTTACACAGGTACTGAGTTTTCTTTACCAAAAAACCAAGGAATTTTTCTGATTCCGAGTCTAGTGGTCTTTCCAGCGGACCCCAGTCAACAAATATTTGAGTATGTTTACAGATTTGTTTTAATTGTATACGTTGAAGTAATCGCCACACCCAACGTGGGGCTCGAACCCACAACCCTGAGACCCAAAGCCTCGTGCTCTTCTGACTGAACCAGGCTGGTGCCCCAAAGAGTTGAGTATATTGCCTCAAAAGGCTGCGCTGGGAGAAATTACACGAGTCCCCGCCCTTAATAAACTTGCAGTCTGATAGGAAAACATACCTATAAGCCACAAATCACAAATACAAGCATCAAAGTAAAAGCAAAAAAAAATGGATTTTGATTTTGGGGATTGAGCAAAGGCTTCATGGAAATGGCATCATTTGAGCCAAGTAGTAGAGAATGTGTAGGGAGAGAGCCGGTGGGGGGCAGAAGAAAAAGCATCCCACACAAGAAGAGCATAGCATGAGAAAAGGCCCAGACGTGACACAAGGCTGTGCTGTAAGGCAAGCTTGGGCTGGGAAGCTGGACCTTGCATACCACGCAAAGAACTTTGGACTTATTTTCTGTTTCTTGGGAAACATGAACTTTTTCATCCCCTAATTTTTACTCTGTGACGACACACAATCATTTTGGTAGCCTGTTGATCTGCGTGTTACGAACATATTTTGCGGATACATAAAACGGCCTTGCAAAAACAACGGAAATGACCAGGGAGAAATGCTAGCTTCTGTGTCCACAGGAATTTGAACTTTCAGGTGACTTTTACAAAATGTCATTCCTTTTAGAAAATAGCGACTAACAAATAAAGTGCTCATTCTGTGCCGGGGACTGTTCTAAACATTTTGCGCATTTCATTAACTCTTTCGATTCAGTAATCCTTCAAACCTCAAAACAACCTTGAGGGCTGGATTATTATCTCCATTTCACAGATGAGAAAACTGAGGCACAGAGAGGTTTGTGCTCTTAACCACCGTTGTATACTATCTGCTCACAAACCACTGCTGGGGGCTTGCCTCCCACACGATTGACATACGGGCTGGCCAGCCCCTGCTTACATGTTGCTACTGGTAAGGCCATACTGTTCTGGCGGAGCTGAGGTCTTCAGAAAGTATTGCCTTATACGGCATCCAAGCCTGCCTCCCTATAACCTGGAAGCAAACATTGGAAGCCATTTGGCAAAATCCACTACCCTTAACCCCCACTGTGGTAGGCAGAATTGCCCGCCAAAGGTGTCAATTCTCTAATCCTCGGCACGCACGAATATGTTCTGTTTCAACACCCTGATTTGGGCCTTGTGAAGCACTGATCTGAGTGAAGAAGACATCCGGGGGACAGAGGAACGCGTTCAACGGCACCACAAGAAAGCAATCAGAAAATCCAGAATACGAAACGGGACGACTGACTTTTTCTTCTTTCTTTCTTCTTTGTTTTTGTTAAAGGAAATGAGAGGGAGTAATTGAGGGGAGACTGTTGTGGTCGAGACCAGATTTGAGAGACATTTCAAACAAACGTAGTGAACCTCGACCGGATGCGACTTCTAGCAAAACAGGTTTCCGAGGCAACCCGGGAACTTTGAATATGGACTGAATATTAGATGATAAGGCAGAATTATTGTTAAGTCGGCAGGTGTGATAATGCCATCATGGTTATGTGAGGAGATGCCCATGTTTTTTAGAGATAAGTACTAAAGTATTCAGGGATGAAATGACAGGAGGTCTGGAATTTGCCTCAAAATACCCAAGCAAGGGGCACCAGTCGATAAAGCGTCTTACTCTTGATTTTGGGCTCCAGTCATGATCTCATAGCCATGGAATCAAGCCCTGTGTCACACACACACACACGCACACGCACACACACGCACTGAGCATGGAGACTGCTTGGGATTCTCTCTCACCCTCTCTCTCTCTCGCTCTCTGCCCCTCCCCCACTCTCGACATAAATAAAAAAAACAATACCCAAGCAAGACAGCTAGAGGAGGCTAGATCGCACAAGTTGCACAATGTTAATAACTGTTGAATTTGAGAGAGGGGTAGAGGGCCATCCAGATTGCTCTCTCCAGTTTTGTGTATGTTTGAAAGTTTTGATAATCTGAACGTTCTTTAAAATGTAATGCCCATCGCTAAGCATAACACAGTAGTTCAGCTTGTCTCTGAAGACTCTGGTGGGGCCAACACCACCCTAACCTGGACAGTGCATCTCCATTAACATGACTTATGTGCTTCTTAGGGTTTTAACAGCTCTGGTACGGTACTAACACGACCCAAAACGTGTTTTCCCATTAAAACCAAGAAGTTCAATCTTCCCCCAGTCTGTACTTTTACAAGCCTCTGAATTTAAATGAAAACTTTACACTTATTTTGGTTAAATACAATCGCACTCATCTCCACCCAATGCTCCAACCTGTCAAAATTTCTATAACGCACTTTAGATTTATCCCGTACGCGAATTTACTAAGCATCCTTCTGATGACATTTTCCCCAACTATTGACATACAGTTAGGTAGAGTACGGTGAAGGACAAAGCCCTGTGGCTCTCCACTGAATATCCTCCTCCAGTAATGAACATTCTCTAGAGAAACATAATTAATGTCTTACATTTAAACGTAGAGATCATACGTTCATAGATTGCAACATGCTTTGACATACCTGGTCAAATTTAAAGTTCACGCGTAGCCTGTGAGGGGTCCTATTTTACAGATGAATAAACCAAGACCCAAAGACACTAAGAACAGCTTTTCCTGAGGTGATTGTGCAACATTCAGAAGAAAGAGGTGAAGAAAAAAGATATGTAAAGAGCAGAGGTGTGTATAGGTATGAAGGCAAGATTACCTGGAGTGTAATTAAGCAATTACGGAGGAGAACGTAGATAAACTAATGTAGGGATTCAGACCCCTCGGGTCAAAGAAAGGAGTTGGTGGGAAAGAGACGGGTCGGTGCTTTGTGCTAGCCAGCAGGGGACACGGAACATTCACAGATCAATTCTCTCTTCTGTAAAATGGGTTAAGATCCAGACTTGCAAGTTTCTCAACAGAACTAGATGAGATCTTGTATTAAAAGCGTGTGGGCATCCATGCCTGGCCAGGGGTACCTCACAGAGCAAGTAAATGGCAAACCCGGAACTAGAACCAAGGTTGACTAAGTCCTCCCATGCTTGCAGTAAAGACACCAAGTCATCGATGGGGCACCAAAAGCCAAAAGTGTGCCACCGAAAGCTACAACACAACCATTTTTTCCCTAGATAATGACCATCATCTTCCATGAGGAACATCCGTTTCATGAACTGGTGTCCTAGCAAAAGCAAAACAGACGCATTCCTACAGGAAAGCCACAAACATCTGAGATGCAAAAATGCACTGTTCTACTCGACAGATGGATAATCGTTTTGGAGAAGGCCATTTCCATCATCATTATAAACGCTTCCAATTTTCTTTCTGTGCTTACAAAAAATGGTACTCTAATACTCTTTTCTTTCACCCTTTGTGCCATGTTGCATTCTGCAGATTTTTGTCTTTAATCTTTTCTCTAAAAGGACCTCTACAGGAGTTAATGTCTAGAGTGAGATTTGCTTTCAAGATGTGAATAAAGTAGGACAGTCTTGGGTCCATTAGGTCAGTCCATCAGGTATAAAATCCAGTATCTTCCGACATAAAAATGTGCCCAGCATATCCATTCATATTAATGGGGAAAAGAAAAATATGGCTACATGAACCAATATTTAATCTTTTCTGGTTTTATTTTCCTTTGGTATAATAATTTTTTTACTGGAATAAAATAACTCTGAGGTCATTGCATGTGGATATAATATTCTCAAACAAAATAGTTTTACTAAGAACCTGCCTAGTTAAAAAAAAATTGTGTGGGGAGTCTGGGGGGCTCAGTTGGTTGAGCGTCCGACTTCGGCTCCGGTCATGATCTCGCAGTTCGTGGGTTCGAGCCCCGCGTCAGGCTCTGTGCTGACAGCTCGGAGCCTGGAGCCCGCTTCGGATTCTGCGTCTCCCTCTCTCTCTGCCCCCTCCCCCCCACTCACACTCTGTCTCTCTCTCCTTCAAAAAGATAAATAAACATCAAAAAAATTTTTAAAAATTGTGAATAACATTGAGTTTATGGGCTTTTCAGGAAATGGTGTAAGGACAATGGGATATTAATTTGAGAAAGTAAAACAGGGAGATGCCTATCTCATACGAAATGCAAAAATAAATTCCAAATGGCTTAAAGAATTAAATATCAATGCGGAAATATTTACTATATGAAAAAACAGGAGCATATGTTCATATTCTTTTTTTTTTTTTTTTTTTTAATTTATTTTTTGGACAGAGAGAGACAGAGCATGAACGGGGGAGGGGCAGAGAGAGAGGGAGACACAGAATCGGAAACAGGCTCCGAGCCATCAGCCCAGAGCCTGACGCGGGGCTCGAACTCACGGACCGCGAGATCGTGACCTGGCTGAAGTCGGAAGCTTAACCGACTGCGCCACCCAGGCGCCCCCATATGTTCATATTCTTGAGGTGGGGAAGGCCCTCTGAAACAAGACAAAAATTCCCAAGTCATAAAATACAAACGAAGCAAGGCTCATCATATAAAACTTTAAAAGTTTTGTACAGGAGGGCCTGGCTGACTGAGTCAGTAGAGCATGTGACTCTTGATCTCGGGGTCACGAGTTCAAGCCCCACATTGGGCATAGAGCTTACTCGAAAAAACACGTTTTATACACTGCACAATAAGAAGACGTCATAAGATAATGCACATAAGAAGAAGACACAATCAGCAAAGTCAAAAGGCAAGTGACAGACCATCAAATATATTTGCAATATACATTAAAAAATAATTGAGGGGCACCTGGGTGGTTCTGTCGTTTGACCCTCCAACTCTTGGTTTTGGCTTAGGTCATGGTCCCAGGGTCATGGGATTGAGGCGCTTGCATCAGGCTCTGCACTGAGTGTGGAGTCTGTTTAAGATTCTCTCTCTCTCCCTCTGCCCCTCTCCTCTACTCTCACTCACTCTCTCTCTCTCTAAAAAAAAAAAGTGATATCTGGAGTTTTATAAAAAGAAATTCAATGAATCAATAAGGAACAAATAAATGACATGAATAAGGAATTCACAGAAAAGAAAACCCAAATGGCCAATAAACATATGGAAAGATGCCAAAACTCACTAATAATCAGAACATTTTTTTACTATTTTATTTTGAAGTAATCTCTACACCCAACATGGGGCTCAAACTCACAACCCTGAGATCAAGAGTCACATGCTCCACCAACTGAGCCAGCCAGGTGCCCCAGTCAGAACATGTTTAAAGAAAATAATAAGGGGGCGCCTGAGTGGCTCAGTCAGTTAAGCCTCCGACTTCGGCTCAGGTCACGACCTCACGGTTCGTGAGTTCGGGCCCCGCGTCAGGCTCTGTGCTGTCAGCTCAGAGCCTGGAGCCTGCTTCGAGTTCTAGGTCTCCCTATACATACCACCTCTTGTTTACCCATTCATTTGTCGATGGACACTTACTTGGGTTGCTTCCATAATTTGGCTACCATAGATAATGCTGCAATAAACACAGAGGTGCATATATCGTTACAAATTACTCTTTTCATATTCTTTGGGTAAATACCCAGTAATGGATCATATGGTAATTCCATTTTTAATTTTTGGAGGAACCTCCATACTGTTTTCTACAGTGGCTGCACCAATTTGCATTCCCACCAACAGTGCAAGAGGGTTCCTTTTTCTCCACGTCCTCACCAATACTTGTTGTTTCTTGTGTTTCTGATTTTGGCCACTGTGACAGGTTTGAGGTGACATTTCATTGTGGTTTTGATTTGCATTTCCCTGATGGTGAGTGATGTTGAACATCTTTTCATGTGTCTGTTGGCCATCTGGATGTCCTCTTTGGAAAAATGTCTATTCAGGTCTTCTGCCTGTTTTTCATTGAACCACTTGGGGGTTTTTTGGTGTTGAGTTGTAGGAGTTCTTTATATATTTTGGATACTAACCCTTTATCAGATATCTCGTTTGCAAATGTCTTCTCTCATTCAGGAGGTTGTCTTTTAGTTTTGTTGACTGTTTTCCTTTGCTGTGCAGAAGCTCTTTATTTGGATGTGGTCCCAATAGTTTATTTTTGCTTTTGTTTCCCTTGTCTCTGCAGACATACCTAGAAAACTGTTATTATGGCCGATGTTTTACTTCTCAAGATTGCTTTGGCTATTCGGGGCCTTTTGTGGTTCCACACAAATTTTAAGATTATTTATTCTAGTTCTGTCAACATGCTGTTGGTGTTTTGACAGGGATTGCATTAAATCTGTAGATCGCTTTGGGTAGTGTGGACATTTTAATAATATTTGGTCTTCCCAATCCGTGAGCATGAAATATCTTTCATTTGGTTGTGATGTCTTCAATTTCTTTCATCAATGTTTTATAGTTTTTGGAGTACAGGTCTTTCACCTCCTTGGTTAAGTTTATTCCTAGGTAGTTTATTATTTTTAATGCAACTTTTGTGGGCTTTTTTTTTAGGTTTTTTTTTTTAAGTTTATTTATTTTAAGAGAGAGAGAACAAGCAAGAAGGGCAGACAGAGAAGGAGAGGGAATCCCGAGCAGGCTCTACAACGTCAGCATAGAGCCCAGCGTGGAGCTCGAACCCACAAACCACAAGATCATGACCTGAGCTGAAACCAAGAGTCGGACACTTAACCGACTGAGCCACCCACGCGCCCTAGCAACTGTGTTGTTTGTTTTTTAAAGGAAGAAGAATGTAGATCTATACGCAGCAACATGGAAAGATATCCAAAATATATTGTTAGATTAAAAAGCTCGTTACCATAAAATATAGAGAAAAGAGTTGCTTTTATACAAAAAGTCACTATATATATGTATATGCATACATATGTTGTATGTACATACACTTTTGTAAATGCAGGGAAAACTTTCTGGAGGGAGACACAAGTAAGTGTCATGGTGATTACTTCTGCAAGTAAACCTGAACCAGTCTGCAGGTCACATTGGTATTATCATTACCACAATAGCATCAAAGTGTTGTCATGTATAAGCTTAGCTAGCTGAGTGACGGGAGAGGGACAGACAGCTGGGGACACGGTGCCGTACGCGGGATTAAGGGAAAGGAGACCCGAGGGACCCTGCGAGGCCACAAGAGGAAGGAACACTGGCCTGGGGGCAGGACCTTTTCTGGCACCTCATTAGTGACACCAGGAGCAGAGTAAGACATACTCCTTCATGTACGTATACGTGCGACAAACTTACTGAACGATCGCTTTGGCTCCGTGCCTTAGTCCCTGCCTTCAGGACAGCATACAGCTGGGGGTGGGGGTGGGGGGTGTGGAAAGGAAGGAGAGTGGACTCCGAGTCCGGTTAAAAGTATTTCCAGCGGTGTGAACCCGGGCCCGTTGCCTGACCTCTCCGAGACGTCAGAGATGACGACGCCTCCAACGGAGAGTTATTTTGTGGCTTAAAACACTCTCTTGTAGAATTTCTGGTACTTAGCAGGTGTTAAGGAATTGACCATTATAATTATTATTGACCTGACAGCCTTAAAACCTTACATCCTAAGCTGGGGTGAAGGTAGGAAAGGGGAAAGATCCTGAGGTGGTGACCTCTAACACAGGGCAGGGTGAAGTACAAGCCACCATTGAAAAGGGGTCACAAAGGAGGAAAACACAGTAATTTCCAACTGACTGTGGGGGCTGGGGAAGGCTTCCGAGAGAATATGCCATTTGAAATTGGGCATTCCTGTACCAGACACAGAGCCGAACTGGTTAGGACGATAAAGAAAAGGAGAGAGATGCAGTTAAGATTATGTCTCTATAACAGCAAACATACATTTTGGCGGCAAACAAATGGATCATCATGAATCGCTTGCTTTATCCAGACCCAAGCAAAGAAGACAGAAAATGAATTAGAGCTGAGCATCAGGATAAAATCATTTTACTAAGAAGATGGTTCTGATTGTGAGGCAATCTTCCAAAGGAACCGAAAGGAGCCTTTTGCTCGTGCATTCCATTAACTAAAACATATCTTGGGCGCATTTGAATCCTTTGCTCCATCGAATGAAAAGTCTTAAAACAGGAATGGAGAATATTCCCTCGGAAATAGTGCTCTGGAAGTCTAGACAGTAGCCCGGCCCGTACGCATTTCAGCGTTGTGTACCCTGTTTCATAGGTGTGCACGGCCCGACCGGACTCCGGGCTCTTCGAGGTCAGGAATACCGTCGCCTGCCTCGAGATTGAGCGCTGTTCTAAGCACAGAGCCTCGTTAGCTTGGGTTTCTCGACTCATCCATCCTCCCGAGTCTCCACTAGTAGGTGATACACGTGAGCGAACACAGTACCCACGTCAGCTCATTTGTCATTATTTTCCGGGTTGCTGATTTTAGCCCCCGGGGTCCAAAATCGTCAGGTGGACAAAAAAATGGCATCGATTGCGGCGACAAGTTTTCCTCTAAGACCCAGAAAGGAGTGAATATATGGGATTTGAGCAAACTGCGAGGAGTGCGAGACTCCAATGTCACATAATGCGACCAAACTCAAGAAGGCGGCGGGGGGGGGGATTGCCTTATACAGTTAGGATTGGGTCTCGCGAAAGATCTTCCGCAGCCCCGAATCAAGCAAAGTTCTGCTTTGAGGCATGTTACTAACCTGTGAGTGCTGGAGAGAAAATCAGCATCTCTTCTGCCCCAAAGGGCGGTCTGGGTTGTGTCCTGCAGCCTTTTGCCGGCCCCTGGCTCCTGAGAGGGCCCAGTAGGCTCCCCGAACACGGCAGGAGGCGAATTGATGGGGGGGGGGGGGGAATCAAAGGGGGTGGCTCGTCAGTTGTGGGACCGTCTTTAAGCCTCCCTCCTTCCTTTCAAGAAGGATGACACCACCTTTACTTGACCGTGGAGATTTGCCACGTGGGAGCCTGTGAACAACGCAGAATCACGGGTTCCCCCTTTAACGAGATTCCCAGGAGCACCGTACGCACCGCCGAGTTTGAGAATCCCCGCATTAAGTCCTCTGGGCCCGTTTCCCCTTCTGGTAAATGGGGTTGAGGACACCAACCTGCGTGTGGGGCCAGCTGTGGATCAGCCGACGAGGGAACCCGGGGCAACGAGGCGCTGGGGCCATTTGTTAAACCTCCAGGAGTTCCGCAGGCCAGTTGGGTAAAGCTGCCTGCAGCTCGAAATCGCGCTATGATGGGGGTGTTTGCGGGCCCCCCAAGTCTGCAGACCCTACGCCCCAGGGCTTTCCCCTCCAGGGACCTCAAACTGGTGAGAGCTGGGGGCCGGGGGCCCACCGCACCCAGCATGCGGAGGACCCTTGCCGGCTCCCCGTGGGTTCTCGGAAGCCGGGGCACCGGCTCGGGGGAACCAAATTTGGCCCTAGGTCCTGGATACCGAAACCGAGGGGGGTAAGGGCACCGAAAGACGGGCCTCCCAGAATCGACCAGAGCCTCTCCACGCAGGCTCCCCTCCCGGCCCTGGGAGCCCGCAGTCTGCAGCTGGAGCTCATTACCATGGTCCTCTCCAGTTAAGGGCTCAGAGGCCTTGTTCCGTTAATACCACAGAGGGCCTGCACTTGGGCAGCAGAGGCGCCGATCTGTCCCTCAGAGGCGCCGTGAGCGTTCCGTGAACCCGAGGTTGCTTTGGCGGCGGCCTTTGGGCGGAATCACCAGCTCCGATATAAACATGGGCAAATCTGCATAAATGCCGTCTGGTCCGCGGGTCCCTGGCTCTGGAAATCACACAGCCGGACGTGTTGCTGAAGACGGCCGCTCGGACACAGAGCCACGGGGTTGGGGACAGATGTTCTGCCACCGGTCGTTTCTCAGGTCGTGTCTGCAAGTGGCCGATTTCTTTCCCTCTGGCTAAGCAGCTGCGGATGGCCGGCACCCCCTCCCTGGGAGGATTTTGGAAGCCTTTGTAGGACAAAGGCGGTGACGAGGAGCGCTTGGCGTTCGTTGTTTCCGAGAGTACAGAGCACAGCCTAGCAAACGTGTTTCCGTTTCGATGCGCGGAAACACAACATGCTTCTCTCGGGCCCATCCGGTCCGTGTTTGTGTCGAGAGGATGTTTTCACATGAAACGCACCCCCCGAAACTTCCCACTCTCTTGGTTCGAAGAGGGCCCCGCACGTATCCCCTCCCCCCGCGGCTCCTCGCTTCATCTGTCGAGGACCGGCAGGTGACATCTTCCCAGAAGCCACATTCCCGTTTTCACGGGTCAACATCAGGCTATTCCGCACGTTTTGGTCCCGCTGTCCAGGACGCCACCTGAGCCACGCGCACTGAGCTCCCTTCTGGAAATGCAACCGACCCGCCGTCCACACAAAGGCAGCCTCCAGCTGGGACAGCCCCTCTCGTCTCAGAGGTGACCGGCGCGGACGGCCGCGAGTCACGAGAGCCAACAAATGGCAAAACCAGGTGTCTGGCTTTCCAGCTGATGTTCAAGGATCTGCCTAGCGTCGCTGGGACTGGAGCGGGATCGAACTCCAGCTCGGTACCAACCACGACGCGGAAGGCGTGCAGGCGTTTCTGATTTTCCTGTCGCATCCTTTCAGCCAGGCAACTTTTACACAGGGTACCCACGAGATCGGAGCCCGGGATTGCACTTGGCCGCAAGCCCCCAGCGCTAACGCACGTCGGGGGACTCACAGCTGCCCCACTGGTGGGCTCCCGGCACCTCCACCGGTAGATGCGAGCTGTTCAGGTTATGTGATGCCCACTTCTCAAGCTTCCGGGAGTGAAGGAGAAAAGAACCGATGGACCTGAGCTCCGACCAGTGCCCACTCACAGGGAGAAGAACATTCCGGAAGCAGGCCAGGCTCTACCCCTCCAACACCCAGCTCGGTCCCCAAGCCATAGGCCAAAGAACTCGACCCTTTAATCACTGCTCACTCCCCACAAAGCTTGGGGAGGTTCGCGAGTCATTTCTTGGTCTATGAGACTAAGTTAATCCGTTAGAAGTTTCTAATGATAAGCAAATGATAACGAACCGCCCTCGCTCCCTATCTGAAATGTCATGCTGGCATTCGCCAGCCGAGGGTCAGCACGCTTTCCAGTCCGGAGGGCAAAGGAGACCTGACGTCCAGTCACCGCCGCGCTGGCTGACCTTTGGCTGGTCGCTTTTGCTCTCCGGGACTCAGTTTCCCCACTGGTACACGAAGGAAGCTGGATTAGATGACCTCCGGGGCCACTTCCGGTTCTGACGTCACGTGACTCTGCACTGCACACACTGGCTTTATAGTTACGCTGCCCCAGATCGTCCTAGATGCTTCTCTCTCTTTCTGCCATGTGCCCACCTCAGACCAACTTGCTATGTTATAAGGGAAGACTCAACAAATAGGCAGCAAAAAGCAGCAAGCTGAGCCCACACAGCGAGAACATTTGCCACCACATGGTATTTTCTCAGCGAAACAGATTCCAGACACATCTGTGCAGCACCTAAGACACAAATCGGCAAGAAAACACACAGACTTTATGGGTGGCCCTCTCAAGATGTTCAAAAGAATTCTGGGATATAAAATCAGCAGGTCTGTTTCCACTCCCACCCCCCATAAGGCCTGGGATCCCTCGAACGCTAGACCTGCCTTGCTTTGCGACAACCCACCAGCCCGGTCTTTAGACCGCTGGTACCCTAAAACCAGCTCGGCTCTGCCCCCCTACGTCCTAGATCTCCTTGGCGCAGGCTAGGGTATCAATTCTCTCCTGGCCCAAGCCTCTCTAAAATCGCAGTAGGTGTAGAGCGCACCTACAGGGAGCAAAGATCTAGATTCTACTTCTAGAGGGTCACCCATACGCTTCATAACCTTTGGCAGGTCACTTTTGCTCTCTGTGGTTCTGGGTTGTGGGCACAAATCACGAGGCCCGGGTTCTAGTTCTACTTTGGCCACTTACTCGCTGTGGTTGTCCCACTCGTACAGATGGCAAAGGACCTAGGAGTCATGGGGACCTTTGTGAAGCACCATAGACTAGTGACAACCGTTTCTGGCAGCGAAACCCTTGGGCTTTACTACGCGTGTACGTGTCTTTGTATCACAATAACCATAACAACAATATCGGTCCCCAAAACATTTCTCAGAAACGATGCATGATTTCTGAGTTTCCTAGTCTGCTCATGCGCTGGTTCCTCACTCATTCTGTCTTCTACGAGAAATCATCTGCACACAGCCTAGCCTGGTCCTTTCCCCCCCACCCATCCTATGACCAGGCTCCCTCTCACTATGGTGGCCATTCTGGCTTTCTTTGAGTTCTTAGAACGTTCCTGACATGCTCCCTCCTCAGGGCCTTTGCACTTGCCATTTTTTCGGCCCAGAATTATCCTCCTTCTCACTTTTTTCAGGTCAAATGTCACCTTCTCAGTAGGGCTCGCCCTGGCTTCCCCACCAAATATTCCAAACCCCAGCCACGCTTCATATCCCGTTGGCCTGTTAGCTCCCTTCTGGTTTCTACGTCACCGATTTATCTTCCATATTATCTCTCTCCCCGACTGGCACGTAAACTCCGTGCAGGTAGGGATCCCTGTTTACCTTTTCTTTTTTCACTGCTGTTTTCCCAGTGCCAAGAACGCTGCCTGGCACGGAGAAGCCCCTCAGAAGCTCTGTGTTGGATGAGGGAATAAACAGTAGCAGGCACCAAATGTCGAAGAATTATCAACGGAAGAAAAATTTAGAACCGAAAAAATACATCCACAATCTGCAGGCTGGGAAAGATTTCCATTATTGTCGAGGAACAGCTGACACTTGAGTCCAGCTCTAGAAACTCCGGTGATCTCCAGGAGGGGAGTCTGGAGCCCTGGGTACAAATGTTCTCTCTCCGTATTGTGGGTTCTGACTGGGGTTGGCTAACCCTGTCGGCTGCATTCCTACCCACTAATCTCCACTTCTGTCTGGAAACATCCAGTGACATGTCAGGAGCCAGAGTCCTCTGGAGATAAAAGGAACCACGGACAGGGGTTCCTGAGCACCAGGCTCCGGGCTTCAGCACCTTCCGACAACCGCCCACAGCCCATTTCTCCCCACGCGCAGAAGTAACAAGGCTGGGGCCTATGAAGTGAGTCAGACAGAAAAAAGAAACCCGTGTTCAGATTCTGACTCAGTCCATCACTGGAGCAAACGCAATAATCTGAGCCTCGGTTTCCTCAAGTTTAAACAAGAAGGATACTATCCATTTCACAGCAGTGTGTGTGTGTGTGCGTGTGCGTGTGCGTGTATGTGTGTGCGTTTGTGTGTGTGTGTGTGGCGGGGGGAGAACTCTACCTTGAGGGGAAGTCTGCTTTTCCCTTGTATTCATTTGGCTTTCCTTTACATGAGACCGATGGAATTTCAAGAAGTGCAGCTGACCTAAAAAATTGTCAGCCTTCTTAAAAATGAGGAAGATTCAGAAACCCATTATGTTTTAATGAAGAACGCTTAGTGTTTCCCTTCCTTTTGATAAACGACACATGTCCATTCAGATCGTAATTGTGCTGACCTTAAATGAGATTGGCTAATACAAAATAACATCGTGAAAAGCGACTCATGTCCATTAGAGACGGAAATAAAAGCTTAAACCCAATACAGAATCTTTTCTACAAGAGACATGCTTCAAAATGTTTAAAGTTTCATTTTGTTGCCATGGCACCATTATTTCCAACTATTTTCAATTCTCTTGAAATACTCAGCAGAGTCGGGTATATCCTACAATATCCAGTTGTCTTCCCAGGTTTCTTTAAAAGCATCATTCCAGGGGACCCTGGGCGGCTCAGTCGGTTAAGCGTCCGACTCTTGATTTCGGCTCAGGTCATGATCTCGCGGTTCCTGGGTTCAAGCCCCGCATCAGGCTCTGTGCTGACGGCTCAGAGCCTGCTTGGGATTCTCTCCCTCTCTCTCCCTCTCCGCTCCTCTCCTGCTTGCAGTACTCTCTCTCTCAAAACAAAGAAATAAACTTAAAAGAGTAAAATAAAAGCCTCATTCTATAAATGCAACTCAATGTTTACAGACATCCGAAGATTAATAGTGACACGAAACTATTTAGCAAAATGCCTCTCCTCAGATAATGCCACAACAATAACACTTTGAATTTATCCAGTGCCTTTGCCGGGAGCAGCCCACAGGGCCCCGAGAGCATCACCTCATTCATCAAATGGCACATTCCTAAGCTAGAGTATCATGATGTAGCTGGCTCCTGGTATGAGCCGTTCTGTTCTGGAAACCACACACCATTGCTGGAGGACGACTGGAGCAAAAGGAAATAATACCCAGGGTGCCGGTCCTCAGACTAATCATGTTCTCTGTCGAAGAGCTTTCCCAGGATTCCGCTCCTATTTTCTACGTTCCCGGCGCAGCTATGAGGGAAGAGTGTTGTCATTTTCCCCAGCTGGGAGTGCCAAGAAGAGCAGAAACAGCAGCACGCTGAGATCAGGGTGCCCGGCCCTGGGGCAGGCTCTCTTGCCTTGAACTTACTGGGTGTCCCACTGTGTGTTCTCTCCCTCTCTGGACCACGCTCTCCTTGGCGGGAAAACGAGACAATGAAACACCACCGAGCAATGAGAATCCTCTCACTATTATGGTAAGCGGATCGCACGGGGCCAGTTTTAACAGTCCCTACGCTCACGTTCATTGCAGCGCCGTGCACAATAGACAGCAAGTGAAGCAACGCAAGGGCCCATCGACAGGTGAATAACGTGCAATCTGTCCAGACAAGGGAATATTATCCAGCCGAGTTTCAGTTCTGCAAGATGAAAAAGTTCTGGAGACGGAGGGTGCTGATGGTTGCCCAACAACGTGAATGGGCTTCCTGTCACTTAAAAATGGCTGAGATGGAGGGCGGTCGGCGGGATCGTTCAGCGGAGCGTGCGACGCCTGATCTCGGGATTGTGAGTTCAAGGCCCACGTCGGGCATACAGATTATTTTCAAAAAAGGGAAAGCAAGGGTTGAGAGGGTCATTTTTTTTTTTTACGTGATGTGTATTTTACCACAATTATAAAAATAAAAAACTAGAAAATTTAAATTTGTTTAATGTTTATTTATTTTTGAGAGACAGAGAGACCAAGTGAGAGTGGGGGAGGGGCAGAGAGAGGCGGAGACACAGACTCGGAAGCAGGCTCCGGGCTCCGAGCTGTCAGCACAGAGCCCGACGCGGGGCTCGAACCCACGAACCGCGAGGTCATGACCGGAGCGGAAGTCGGACGCCCCACCGACTGAGTCACCCGGGCGCCCCAAAACTAGAAAAATTTAAAAGTCCCACTGCTAAAACCAGTTTGAAAGTGGTAAGGCTACTAGTAAAATCCTTTCCAGATCTGCAGATCTGTGTGAATCTTAAAAAAAAGAAAAATCGCATTTTAACCAAGAAAAGAGTGACGCCTTCCATCGCGTCACGTGACTACTGGAAAACGGAGTCAGTGGCCGCGGATGGCAAGGAAAAACCCTCTTTTTCCATACTATCAAAGCGGGCTTGTGTTGACAGAAAACTGCCCTCGGAAGTTTTATGGGGAGGGCTCGTGGTCCACGCTTTCTTGCAGGAGGACCGTGGGCCCAGTGATGTGTTCTACATCCAAGGGACCAGTATGCCGAATGGGAAAGGCCTAATGGGAGCCACTATTTTTTCCCCGGGTGTTATACTGGAAGATAAGGCGAGAAGGTCAGGTAAGAGTGGGTTTGTACTTAAAATACTTGAAGGTTTGAAGACTAATGTGGCTCTTAGGTATCGTGACGTAAGTTTGTTCTCGGGGGACACTGCAGCTAAGAGACAATGTGACTTGTGCTAGAGCTGTGGCATCCCTCCCTAGTCCTTCCGCCCATGCCCGGATGCCAGACAAGACCCGGACCTGGCTCTGAGTGGACGAATCAGGGTCCTTTGCCCACAATTTGAGTCCATACCATCAATGGGAATGTAGGGCTCCCTACGGAAGTGGGGGGGGGGGTGATCCCAGAACCCAGAATGACAAACCTAGGTATGGGGTTACCTTGTCCACCATCACCCAAATGACAGGAAGGACTGAAGCTCTCCTTGTGGCCTTCGTCTCTTTCCCCACATTGGGAAAAACTTACAGATAATGCCCACTGGAAAAGAAAATTGTCACAGAAATCTCAGCCTAGCTGTGGCTGGGGTGGAGAAGGGGGGTGATCCATGAAAGAAAACTTGGAGAAGGAGAAGGAGAGCATGGAAGGGACAAAAGTGTTGGCCTTTTCCTCAGGGTAGGACAAGGCCAGGTGACCGGTATCTTCAGAGTCAAGATTGTGTGTGTGTGGGGGTGGGGGGGGTGGGGGGGGTGGAGTATTGGCTGGGGAAGGGCCCTATGGGAACGCACTTCCTCAAAGGGGAAGGCTAAAGGTTGCCATGGGAACCTTGCTTCTGTATCTCTCTGACTTGGACGAATGCATCACGGGGGCCTAGGTGGAGATTTGGCATTAATCGCTAAATATCCTGCAGGAGACGATCTGAAGAAGTGTCTTTAGCAGACGCATCGAGACGAAGCTAATTTCTTACCGCCAGCTGACGGTGCGAGGGCTCAACGTCACTGGGCCTCAGTTTCCCCCTGAAACAAGGATAAGAAATCCCCCCCCCCCCCAGGGTTGTTTCTAGGCCTTCCCCAGCGTGGAAAAGCAAAGGCGGAAGTACTGGGTCCTGCCCCTAGGAGTGATCTGGAGCTTCCCCAGGCGATTTTGTATGTGATTGTTCTGCAGTCGCAGAGACAAGCTCATGGGTGTTTTCTTTCACAGATTCTGCGAGCAGGAGGGCATTCTGACCCCCTTCATTTGATAGATGAAGTTCTAGGTTAAGTGACTTGCCCACGGTCACACGGCTCCAACATGGCGGAGCTGGGATTCAAACCCAAACCCATCCGACTGCAAGTTCAGTGCTCTTTCCTCCCTACCGATTACATATAAGAAGAAATGAGCCCGAAAACGATGCCTCCCTACCTTGTGAGTCCAGGAAGGAAAAGCTAATTAAAACAAACAGACAAAAACTGCCCGTGTTGGCATCTGTACACAAACACAGCATGGTTGCAGCAGACCTCGAGATTTCCAGATCAACTGAACACCATTTGCCTAAAAAGCACAGCATTGCTAAAAAGGTGGGTGAATTGGATGCAATAAAGCAGAAGGAAGATCTCTCTAGTCAGCTGGATTCCTTCAGGTAGTTTCAAAGAATTCCCTCCCCCACCCCTGTTTTGCACTTTCTGCACTTTCGTTAAAAAAGAAAAGGTCTCCTTTTAGATATTTGCGCATCTCGGGACAATGCCCTCCTAATACCTCCAAAGGCCCACAACAAGATCCGCTAGAAAATCCGTATAAAATTGCATACGGTTGGCTCCACGATGAGAAATGCTTGTTTGATGCGGTTTGTTTTCTCCTTAAAAACGAACCTATCTTTATCCATCAGCCAGTTTGCAAAACGGACCATCATTGCTTATTCCGCTTTGCTGTTTCCCTACACTTCAAAATTTGCCATTCCTTTCCCAGGGCAAATCAAAGGTTTCCTACAAAATCCTTCACGGCTACGGTAAAGCCTTAGTTATACATCTTTCTATTCTCATCTCTAGACGTTCAGAAGGTCCTTTTTAGTAATCGCCGGCAAAGCCTCTGAGGAGAATCGTCTCTTCCTAACCTTTATTTTAGACCCACGTCACCAAATTGGATGAGTTGAACTGACTCTTAAGTAAATGAGTGGCCTTTTCAAGAAGATACTCTTGTTGGAGGAGAAAGATGTTCGGCGCAATTAATGTTTGCAAGAGGGTCACCGAGTAGGGTCACATTTTAACTGGGGGCAATATATCACTCAACATCCGATGGCAAGCTGATGAAAGCATTTGATTGGCCTCCGCCATATGAACCCAAAGCCAGGAATTTCTGGATCTTGCGAGGAGAGACCTTCGATTTCAAGAAGCACCCCCCCGCTTCTCAGTTTTTCAGATGAGGAAGCCGAGGCCCCCAGAGGCGACCCTCCAAAGCGCACACGGGCTTCCTCCTAACTCCAGATTATTTATACTCTTTAGCCACTTTTTGGTCCCGTGTCCTAAAGGAAGATGCCAAGACTCGTGGTTTAACGTTCAAGCCGGTTCTCCCTAGCTACATCATAGTTGAGCTTCTCGGAGCTTCATGAAAGCAAAGGTCGCGCCCCCCATCCCCGCCCCCACCCCCACCCCCCAATGCCTGGCTTCACGGTTCCTGTTTTCTCACTAGGCCCTTCCAGCTTTCACTGTCCCCTCCCCTCCATAAGGGCAGGCCCAATTACTTGGTAGCCCACTTAGCATAGCAAAGAGCCGCAGTCCAGAAATGTCGTGCGGAAAAACCAGAAGGCCCCCAGTTGATCCTTTGTTCCTCCCCAGCTGTGCTCACTTCCCAAGCAAAGCCGCCACCCCCACTGCCGTGGCTTTCCCCCCAGGGTTGGGGTCAGGCCTGGGGATGCCATTATTACATAATTTTGCATTGTACCCCAAGGCACAAACTGTAACGAAGGAGAAAGCCTACACCTTCACTGGAAAACCCGGGGATCGTCCTCCGGGCTGTTCTGTGAACTGGGCCTTGCCCAGGACAATAGGCTTCTGAGGACAAGGTGATTAGACCGGCAGCACAGTGTGTTTGATTAGCACCAACCAGCTCTTTGTAGAGGGACAATATCAGGCCATACAGTAACAAGATCACGTCTTTTGATTTGGGTCCGCTCCCTCTGTTGATACAATCCATTATCCTGTTTGCCTTTCTTACTACGCCAAGGCATTGCACTAAGGGCTTCAAGGATTTTTTTTTTCTATAATAACCTCCAAATCCCTCAGCACCTGCCTTCTGCCAAAGAACCTCCCTCTTCACATCGGTGCTTTCTTTGTCCTTTCAACATGACTTTGAATAGTTAGGTAAAGCTATACTCCCGTCCCAAGGAAAAAGAAACGTGGAGTGGCAATGAGAGGGCCTCATATTTAATAAGAAACAAAATTAGGCAGAGCAATTGAGTCATTGTTTGCTTAACCCTTTCTCCACTGCCCCCTCTTTTCAAGCGTAAAAAAATAAAGCGAAAAAAACAAAAACACCACCAGCGGGCCCCTAAATCACCCAATTTCCAAAGCGGGGAAAGCACACCCAGCCAGAATTTGTCCAGACTCTCCAACCATCCCCCCCCCCCCCCCCCCCCCCCCCCCCGGCCCATGTAAAGCACATAAGATGAACGGAATCTCTTGGATTTTAAAGGTCCCTTTCCAACTTTGAAAGCGTGTTCACATTTGAAAGGTGTTCGCGTTTGAATCCGTTTCACATCCAGGAACTTTCAAAGACGGTATGCCAAAGGACAAAAAAAAAAAAATCTTGATGAGCTCATTCATGGCATTTGTGGCTAGCACCGGCCCGTCGATGAGCGACCGGAGGATACCAGGAATCAGGACCGGTGGGAAAAAGAATAGGCCGTGTTTTTGTGCAGACCGGCCAAGCCCCTTAAGCCCTGGCAGAATTCACATAACGCGGTTATCTTGTTTTCCACCACCCCCCCTCCCCCGTTTCCCTGGCACCCTATTTATGTTTATGCAAGATACTCCTGCTTAATTGTGCTTCATCCCAATTTGGATGGTAAATAGAAGGCAAATTAATAATTTAGGAGGAGAAAAGACCTGGGCCCTTTTCTCCTGCCTCCATTCCTAGGTCAGCCGGCTCATTTGTGAATTAGTGCTCGAGCGGCCTGAATAGCAGAGAATGAATGTTTGACTAAATCCTCTAAGTATGAAAGCTCTTCACACCATTTGGTCTCGAACTGATCCAATAGCGAGGTGTAACCACCAGTGACAATAAAGCGCCATCTGGCAAAGTGAACTCCAGGCAAACAATGACAAGCAGAAGTGAAAAGAATCGCAATGATTTCCACAAACATGTGAAATACTATAAACTGTGCGACTTCGCAGCTTCCTCACGACGCAAGTAAACATTGCACCGGGGCCGGCGGCGGCGCTGACGTGTGGGGCTCCGTCTCGTTTTCCGTCACTTTTCCAGGGTGATGTACTGGAAGTCTTTATTTCTTTCAGCCTGGGCCTCTCGGTGCCTCATTCTCCTTCCAGCCTGTTCTCATGCCTTTCTCATCACCTGCTGAGGCCTTGATCACCGACAGAGCAGACGAGCAGCAGGGGGACAATTAGAGAGGAGTTCAGACTTTGATCATTTGACCATATGTGAATACAACAGCTGACCACATGTTTGAAAAGACAACTAACTTAAATGTATTTCTAAAAATCACAAAGCAAGCATAGATACTGAAATTTACATTTTAATTACCTGCCACAATGCGGCATTCAACTTCTGCAAAATATTTAATATGGAAAAATACATCTCGCCCCTTCAAAATAGGAAAGGAAGGCACTCTTGTGTGTTTCCTCCCCACCCCCACCTCCACTCGCCCCTCAAAATGTGTGTGCCCTTTCAACAGAACGCTCAACCACGGTGGATGGCGAGGAATCCTGTGCCGGGGATTTCAAAAGGCACGTTCAAAGCTGCCCAAAGTTGGATACGATTCCTAAAGGTATATGAAGCTGAAAGTAAGCGCCAACCGTTTCTTTTTAAAAGGGGGTTTTAGACAGAAAATATCTGTCCGGCACGGAGAGCGTGAACTAGGTTTTGGGGTGGTTTTTGTTTTTGTTTTTGTTTTTGTTGGGGGTTTTGTTTTGTTTTGTTTTGTTTTTACATGAGAGGAACCCACTCAATGGTTTAGCCTCCCTTCCCGAATTCTTTCAAACGACCACGACAGAATCCTGAAATGTAGATTCTAAAATGTGTGAAAAGGAGAGACCTTTGTTGGCAATGGCATTCAACCACGCACTACTTGGTCAGCCAGAAGATGGTCTCGTCGCAGCCACCGTGCACAAAGGAAGGTTTATTTGTGGTTAATTCGATCACAACATTGTCACTTCTGTTCTGGATCTCTTTAAACCGTCAAAGCTGAACTGATTTCAGTCGGCTGAGATGTGGACTTACACTCCCCAGCTTAGAACCCTTTCTTGTGTGTTTGTATGCAATTGATGATTTATCGGTTGCTTCTGGAGATATAGGGACCGTCCTTATCTTCTCCACCTACCAGATAATTAACATATTCATGAAATGGTTATTTACTCTCAAATAGGAAGATAATAGAAAAATAACACTAATTGTTTTGACAGCAGTTTACTTAAGAGTTATCTGGGGGAACAAATGTTTCTTTTGTAGTGTTAGGAAGACAAGCATTTAGCTCTCTATTAAGCTTATTTTTCTTCTTCTGGTAGACAGACCAAAGCAATTTTGGGTGGGTGGGGGGAAAAAAGTCGAGAAGAAATAATTTATGTGAAATTTCATCTGACAGTCCCCCAAATATTTTGATGGCCCGTTTATTTCTTCAGTTGTGACATACATTTTAATGGCTCTATAGGCTACATTTATTCATCGTCTGTGCGCCACTGTATTCTTAAAATACGTGTTACCCTCTAATTAAAAACAAAAAAAGCTCACCTCGTTTCGTTTTACTCTGGCACCGTCTTAACTATAACTGGCCTATAGCCATTATCGGATGAATGCCAAGCATGGGAATTCTTATTTTTAGGGCACAACACATTTTCACTCTGCAACAATCCATTGTTAATACAGCCTTCGAAACAAAGGTGCCTTAAAAGACACGATTCTCTCTTAAGTACAAGTGTCTGATCTCGAAGAGCTCTTCCCGCTCCAAGGAATCCCGGCTCTTGATCCATCTGTTTCTTTACTGACTGAACTTTTCTTTTCCCGGTGGTGCGGACAGACAGGCGAACGAACCTTCATATTTTACCGACGACGTGCCAGGTGTTCTGTAGATACCCTTACAACCACGCTGCAAAGGAAGCGTTATTATCTCCACTTTGTAGACGAGGACAGAGGCCCACAGAGGCGAGGCGCCGTACCTTGCAACAAGCGTCACATCTAGGAAGTTGTAGGACCAAGGCCTAGCGTCAGAGAGGAATTCCCATTACTTACTACACAACGCTCCCTCCCAGAAAGATAATGGGTATCAGAAGATTAAGTCTCGAGTCCCAGTTTATCACTGATTTCCTGGGACAAATCCTCGCCCTCAATTTCCTTAGCCCATAGAGGCATTGTAACTCCGGGATCCTATCACCTACCTCATTACGGACAGAGACAGAATCAGAAGGGCAGCGGTAAACAAAAGGCAAACCATACACTTCCTCCAAGATGACAGAAGGGACACTGTCCTTGCAGGTGGCAAGAACGTGGAGCCACCCTTTCTGAACACTGGGATACCGGGAAAAATCACTTGGACTGTGGTGGCGTTCTTTAGCGACACGTCTTAAGGTTAAAACGCTTTTCCACAAAGTGGGGAAATTCTGGGGAAAGAAAAGCCAGCAGTCAGTAGCTTCTTTGGGATGGAAATAGAATCTATGGAGGAAGAAAATCCTACAAAGTGAAAGAAATTGAACGCTGCAAACGTGCTTTGTTTGACAGCTTCATGTGCACTCAACACTTTTAAGGCGAGCACAGGAAATCAGCAAGATTTGAACCTAAGGTAGGACTCATTGACAAACCCGGGGTGGGGGGGGGGGGCGCCGTGCTTCCCAGAAAGTCCATTTCTCAACCCCAGATTTCGATGAGAAATTATTATTTTTTAAGTGTTAAGGCACACGGAGAGTCTAAACATCTGAGGTGCCAGGTAAGAAAGGACGTCAGGAGCCGTATAAGATGGGGACTTCCGGCATCTTGGGCGATTGTCGTGACGTTGTAACACCCCCGTTTGCCATTTCTGTCTTGGTGTTGTCGACTTTTCTTTAGCGATTTGCTGTAGGCCCCTTCCAGCCTTATTTTGTAACCGTTCAGAGGCCGAGATTCGCCCTGGAGAATCGAAAGGAGGTTGTGAAACCCCTTCGCCCCCGGACAACGCAGAGAAACACAAACCAGGAGTATGCTGCCCATCCGTGAAGCACAGGTTGTGGTGACACGGTTAAAACAAACACACCAATGCACCAGTTCCAACTGTCAGATTGGCAAGGAGTAACAATTCCCGGTGCGGTTAAACGAGCAAGTTCACATATCACCGATGTAAGCGCAGATCGCTGACCACTCTTTGGAGTCCTTACATGCACACGCTCTTTGATCCAACGTATTCAAGGCTGGACAGCACCAATGTCTGTTAGTAGGAGGAGACCGGTCCAACGAAGGCAGGGTGATGATGGACATCACATGTTGAGGGAAAGGCAGCGTCCCCTCCCCCTGGGGTCATTGCGGTGGGTGGCGGTGGGGGAGAGGTGCAGGAGTTGAAGGGCATACTAGGGGTTTAAGCTGGGAGTTACCCAAATGGGCCTTCATATAAGGCAATTAGTGAGACAATGAGGCCGCCTGTGGGGCGGTCCTGAAGGACTGTACTATCAGGGTATTTCAACAGGGGTTCTTAATCTTTGGGGGTTCAAAGACTCCTTTGAAAATCTAATGAGAGAGCCAAGGACTCATTCTCTAGAAAATGCACATATGCACACATTTTGCATAGACGTTCTGGGGATTCTTGGGCCCCCCTGAAGCAGATTCAGGGACACCGGGTGAACCCTTGCCTTGGGCTTCAGACAAAAGGAAAGTTCTTTTGAGGAAGATCTGGGGGGAGGAAACAACTATAAGTAGCTGAGGGCAGAAAATCCCACGTCTGGGCTCACTGGTTTCCTTTTGATTCCTCATTTCTTCAGACCTCTAATGAATCCTTACACATTGCTCAGAAATCCTACTACATTTCCTTAGAAGCCTCTCCTATTTTCCGAGACAGCTATTTCACACTTATTTCGACCTCTCACTCTCCTCATCTGCTGCCCTGCCACTTGGCTCAGTTAGAAAATAGAAGCCTTTTCCCATCGCCAACCTACAGACCAAATGACGCGTACCCCCGTTCCTGTAGCTACGACTGAGAAAATGTCTCTCCTTTCACAAGGTCAACACTGGCCCCAGGTCTTCTGTTCCAGTCACAATAAAATCAGGCCTCTGAGGGCACGTGGATGGCTCAGTGGGTTAAGCGTCTGACTCTTGATTTCGGCTCAGGTCATGATCTTGCGGTTCATGGCCTCGAGGCCCCCATTGGGCTCTGGGCTGACAATGCTGCAGAACCTGCTTGGGATTCTCTCACTCCCTTCTCTCTCTCTGCCCCTACCCTGCTCGCACTCTCTCTCTCTCTCTCAAAATAAATAAATAAACTGAAAAAAAATTTTTTTTAAAAAAAATCAAGACTCTGCCATGGCCTACAAGGATAGCGCATCATCTGAATTAAATTTCAAGAACTACACCCTTGTTGCAGTGCGTACATCCGGATTGGGGGAGAGACAAGAGGGAAAGCCAACGGAGGGAGGCACTGCTTGGTGCTGGGGATAACGTGGTGAGCAAAACCGTGGCCTCATGGAGCTTCCCGTTAAATGGAGAAGGGAAGGTGTGAAGTAAACGGGGCTTTCAAGACTCATGCAGCCTCCCTAATTTATTTAGAATCCAGCAAAGCGGATGCACCGAATCGTGTAAGCTCCACCCTCTCTCCTGAAAACATTTCTGCGACTGTTATCGCAGATGGATATTCTCAAAACGTTGCACTGCCTAGGGTCTGTTTGGTTCAGGGGGTTCCGTGAAGACGCGACCTACGTGACTTTCATTTAAACAACAACAACAACGTAACGTCTACCAAGCAAAAATTATTGGAAAAGCGAGCAAAAGAAAAACCCTGAAAGGAAATGTACTAAAACAGTGTTCAAAGTTGCGTTTAGAAGCCAAGGTTGTAGGAGATTCTAACATTTATTGTTTACATGTCTTCCGCCGTGTTTTTCCCTTTCGTGATTTTGAAACAGTTAGAAGTATTCCATGTCGAAACACCCAATGTGCTATTACAATGTTGTCAAGCCAAAGGAACAGGTTATAAATCGAGGTATAGCCTGATCGCGACCATGTAAGCTGTATGTAGGTAGATGAAGATTTGTAGAGGGATCCCCAGAAAGGAAATGAGCCGTGCTGGGGTTTGGATCAGAACACTTGGTTGGGCAAGTTTCTTGAAATCGCTGTACCTCTGTTTCACCATCTGTAAAATGGCAATGATAACTGCCCGTGCCTCCCAAGGTCAGTGTTCCAATTAAATGAGTTAATATATATAAAATGCTGAGGCACAGAGGCTTTTTAGGGCAATAAAGCTGTTCTGCCCGCTGCCAGCATACATTTGTCAAAGCTCAAAGCGGGTGCCACGCCAAGAGCAAACCCTGATGTAAACCATGGGCTTTGGGTGATAGTGATGTATCAATGGAAATTCGTGGATTGTAACAAACGCATCAGTCCTGTGGGGGATCTTGATAACGGGAGGAGGTGGTACCTGGTGGGGATGGGGTGTGGGGGTATATGGGAATTCTCGGTCCCTTCCCCTCAATTTTGCTGTGAACCTAAAAATGCTCTAAGAAATAGAGTCTATTTGTATTTTTATTTTTCTTTAAAGTTTATTTATCTATTTTGAGAGAGAGAGAGAGAGCACGAGTCAGGGAGAGGCAGAGGGAGAGAGGGAAAGAGAATCCCAAGCAGACTCTGCACAGCCAGTGCAGGGCCCAATGCGGGGCTCAAATCCACAAACCATGAGATCATGACCTGAGCCTAAGTCAAGAGTCCAATGCTCAACCCACGGAGCCACCCAGGCACCCCCCAAATAAAGTCTATTTAAAAGGGCTTAGTATGGTAAGAATATGCAATGGGAAAAAGACAGTTTCTTCAAGAAATAGTGTTGGGAAAACTGGGCAGTTACATGCAAAAGAATGAAACTGGACCACTTTCCACACCATACACAAAAATAAACTCAAAATGATTAAGGACCTAAATTGAGACCTGAAACCATAAAAATCCTAGAAAAGAGCACAGGCAGTAATTTCTCTGATAGCGATCATTACATTTTTCTAGATATATCTGCAGAGGCAAGGAAAACAAGCAAAAACAAACTAACTCTTGGGACCACATCAAAATAAAAAGTTTCCGCACAGCAAAGGAAACAATCAACACAACTAAAAGACAACTTACTGACTAGGAGAAGATATTTGTAAATGGCATATCCAATAAAGGGTGAGTATCCAAAGTATATAAAAAACGTATATAACTCAACACCAAAAACACCCACAAATAATTGGATTAAACATGGGCAGAAGACGTGAACAGACATTTCTCCAAAGAAGACATACAGATATATAGCCAACAGACGTATGAAAAGATGCTCAACATCACCCATCATAAGAGAAATGCAAATCAAAACCGCAATGAAATGCCACCTTACACCTGTCAGAATAGCCAACATCAAAAACACAAGAAACAACAAGTGTTGGCAAAGATGTGGAGAAAAAGGAACCTTTGTGCGCTGCTGGTGGGAATGCAAACTGGTACAGCCACTGTGGGAGAGAGTCTGGAGGTTCCTCAAAAACATTAAAAATAGAACTACCATAGGATTCAGCAATTGAACTAGTGGGTATTTGCCCAAAGAATATGAAAACACTAATTCAGAAGGATATGTGCACCCCGATGTTGATAGCAGCATTATTTACAATAGCCAAATTATGGAAGCAGCCCAACCAATTGTCCATCCATAGATGAATGGCTAAAGAAAAGGTGGTATAGGGGACCTGGCTGGCTCTGTCAGTGGATCACGGGACTCTTGATCTCATGGGTCATGAGGTGAAGCCCCACGCTGGGTGCAGAGGTCACTTAAAAAAAAAAATGGTGGTATATATACCCAATGGAATTCAGCCATAAAAAAAAGAATGAAGCCAAAAGAATGAAATCTGGCCATTTGCAACAACACGGATGGATCTAGAGAGTATAATGCTAAGCGAAACAAGTAAGTCAGAGAAAGACAAATCCCATATGATTTTGCTCATGTACGGAACCTAAGAAATAAAACAATTGAGCAAAAAGGAAAAAAAGCGAGAGTGAGTGAGAGAGAGAGAGAGAGAGACAAACCAAGAAACAGACTCTTAAGTGTAGAGAACAAACTGATGTTTACCAGAGGCGAGTGATGTATGGACTTGTTGAATCACTAACACTGTTAGTGATTTAGGCACTGTATACCTAAAACTAATATGACACTGTATGTTTTTTTTTTCAACGTTTTTTTTTTTTATTTATTTTTGGGACAGAGAGAGACAGAGCATGAACGGGGGAGGGGCAGAGAGAGAGGGAGACACAGAATCGGAAACAGGCTCCAGGCTCTGAGCCATCAGCCCAGAGCCTGACGCGGGGCTCGAACTCACAGACCGCGAGATCGTGACCTGGCTGAAGTCGGACGCTTAACCGACTGCGCCACCCAGGCGCCCCGACACTGTATGTTAATTACACCGGAATTAATTTTTTTTTATTTTAATAAAAAGAAAAAAAGCATAGTTTTTAACCTTGGGAAAAAAAGGGGCTCAATACACTGGCACATAGGAAGCGTTCAATAAACGTGAATTGTTATTTGTATTACCATGATTATTACGTTAGGATGCACTCACGGTCCCGGTAGGTGTTCCGTAAGTGTGACCGTTGAATACTCGTCTTGATGGTTACGTTCTTCCCCTTTAGAGTTCCGTGCTGAGCTTCAGGCCTGATCATCCAGAAGGAATCCCCACTAAGCTGCCCACCTCGCCCTCTCTATTGTCTGTGTGTGGCTCCGCCCACCTCGCCCTCTCTATTGTCTGTGTGTGGCTCCGCCCCCTGGGACAGTGATACTGCTCGCTCCTCTCTTGATCCCCGGTTCCTGACTCAAAATCTGGCACCAAAGCAGAGTCAATAAAGGTTCCGTTAGGTGAATAAACGAATTTAGAATGAATGAATGAATGAACTCCCCGACACAGCAAGTTCCGTTGAAGTCATCTGAGCACAGGCGGGGCTGGGCTGCTATTTCTGGGTCCCCACGCGCCCGACTCTGTTAATGGGCATGGCGTCATCCGGGCATTGCACAGGGGCCCTTCCGGAGGGGAGAGAGCCTTTGATTCTCTGCTTCACAAAAAGCGAGAGGGCTATTTTTGGAATTTGTGCTCATGCGCCCAGATTTTAAACCCCGTCTGCTCACGCCACTTGGGCAGCCCTGAGATTGGGGTGTTAGGGCGAAAAGCCTCCCTGTGAGCCCCTCTCTCAACCAGACCGTCATTATTAGGCTTGGGGGGGGGGGGGGCGCTGAGCAGAAAAGAAACGAACTCTGCGAGGTTTCCCAAGGAAATGATCTGCATTATTTGCCACGGCAGCCTACCCTTGGCAGTGAGAATCCCGGATAAAAAGATAGACTTCCACACCTCTCTCTCCTCCCCCATCCTCACACACTCCATTGCATGTATACGTGCAAATTTAGGCCTATCTGTATATATGCATGTGTCTGTTTTTTCAAAAAAAATTTTAATGTTTATTTTATTTCTGAGAGAGCGAGCAGGGGAGGGGCAGAGAGAGAGGGAGACACAGAATCCAAAGCAGGCTCCAGGCTCCGAGCCGCCGGCGCAGAGCCCGATGCGGGGCTCGAACCCATGGACAGTGAGATCACGACCTGAGCCGACATCCGACGCTCAACCGACTGAGCCACCCGGGCGCTCTCTACGCATGTACACGTTACGGAAGCATACCATGGTATTCGAACTCACAATTATTTTTTTTCCTGTCTCTATTTTCCGATATCTTAGATTTCTGAGTATTGCCCACATAGGACAGCTTTGATCAGAATAAAAGAGAATTGGGTACAGTTTATAATGAAGGAGAAAAACCACTGTAGACAGGCAGGCCGTGGCATGGAAAGTAAATGCATGAAGATTACAAAAAAAAAACCAGACAGGTGATGAGAGTAAAAGGCAGACCAACACTCCCCGGGAATCGGGAACTGGGCACCCTGGGTGTGACAACTGCGTCTGCAAATTGTTTAACTTCTCCGAGCCTCAGTTTCTCCACGTGGGGACAACACCACCTATACTGCACAAGGTTACTGCGACGATGGCACAAAATGTTTTTAAAACGCGCAATCCGGAAAACGTCTAAACATGCGTGAACGACATTAGAGCTTCTCGAACGTGCTGAATTTGAGAAGACCTTTTGCATATGGAATATTTCATAGATCCCCCTGTGACACACGCTCCCGTGCACATGACCGTCGCGGGTGGAGAAAACCTGTGACCAGAAGCCACTATGTCCTTCGCAACTACTCGGATGGCTTACACAAAAAAGGAAAGTAAGTGTTGGTGAGGGTGTAGACAAATTGGAAGCATTGTATGTTGGTGGTGGGAATGTCAGAGGGTACCGCCACCGTGGGAAACCGCTTGGTCCTTCCCGAAACAGTTACCTACTTCCTGAAACGGTTACCACGTGACCTGGCAATTCCACTCGGAGGTATAAACCCAAGAGGACTGAAAGCAGGTACTCAAACAGGTACTTGTATGCCGATGCTCGTCGCAGCCCTGTTCACAGTAGCCAAGAGGGGAAAATATCCCAAATGTCCATAAGCAGATGAATGGATACACACAGGGCGGTATCGTTCAGCCGTGAGAAGGCATGAGGTTCTGATCCCCGCGACAACATGGACAAACCTTAGAAACATGATGCTAAGGGAAAGAAGCCAGTCACAAAAGGACACATGCTGTATGGTTTTACTTACAAGAAATATCACGAGGGGCGCCCGGGTGGCTCAGTCGGTTAAGTGACCGACTGACTTCGGCTCAGGTCATGCATGATCTCACAGCTCGTGGGTTCGAGCCCGTGTCCGGCGCTGAACACTTGCTCGGAGCCTGGAGCCTGCTTCGGATTCTGTGTCTCCCTCTCTCTCTCTGCCCCCCCCCCCCCCCCCACCGCTTGTGCTCTCTCTCTGTCTCACAAAAAGAAATAAATGTAAAAACAAACAAACAATGGGAACGCAAGCTGGTGCAGCCACTCTGGAAAACAGGATGGAGGTTCCTCAAAAAACTAAAAACAGAACTACTCTCCAACCCAGCAATTGCACGACTAGGCATTTATCCACGGGATACAGGCGTGCTGTTTCGAAGGGACACATGCACCCCATTGTTTATAGCAGCCCTATTGACAATAGCCAAAGTCTGGAAAGAACCCAAATGTCCATCGATGGATGAATGGATAAAGATGTGGTCTATATATACAATGGAGTATTAGTCAGCAATCAAAAAGAAGGAAATCTTGCCATTTACAACGATGTGGATGGAACTGGAGGGGATTATGCTAAGTGAAATTAGTCAGAGAAAGACAAAAATCATATGACTTCACTCCTATGAGGACTTGAAGAGACAAAACAGATGAACATAAGGGAAGGGAAACAAAAATAATATAAAAACAGGGAGGGGGACACAACAGAATAGACTCATAAATATGGAGAACAAACTGAGGGTTATGGGAGGGGTGGTGGGAGGGGGGAATGGGCTAATTGGGTCAGGGGCACTAAGGAATCTAATCCTGAAATCATTGTTGAACTAGATGCTAACTAATTTGGATGTAAATTTTAAAAAATAAAAAATGAAATTAAAAAACAAACAAACAAAACAAGGAATATCACGAATAGGCAAAGTCCATAGAGACAAAGCAGATGAGCGGTTACCAGGGGGCTGGGAAAGATGAGTTTGGGGAACTATTGCTTAATGGGTCCAGAGTTTCTTTCTTTGTTCTTTTAAGTTTACTTATTTATTTGAGAGAGACAGAGGGCACGAGCAGGGGAAGGGCAGGGAGGGAGGGAGACGCTCAAGCAGGCTCTGCACTGTGAACATAGAGGCCAATGCGGGGCTCGAACTCGCGAAACCGTGAGATCATGACCTGAGCCCAAATCAAGAGTGGGACGCTTAACCACCCGAGCCGCCCAGGTGCCCCGGGTACAGAGTTTCTCTTTGGAACAATGAAAACATTTTGGAAACAGTGGTAACGGTGGCACTGACACCGTGAATATCATTCGTGGACCGAATCCTACATTTCAAAGTGGTGAAAGCCACAGATTTTGTGTTCTGTATATTTCACAAGTCTTAAAAAAGCAAATGAAAGAAGCCACTACTGCGGATTCCTCCTTAATGCCTTACACCTAAATATATGTCGCTTCTTCAACCTGCACAGAGATTTGTGGACCACTTACCACGACCCCAGACCTCCCACCGCCCACCCACTCCGATAGAGAACCACGGATACAGATCATTCAAGTTAGCACAAAAGTTACCCCTCCAGTGTCTGGATGGCGGTCACCATTGTTCACTTGGGGGTGAGACTTAGCCATTAGAGTTTGGTACACGTCTTTGCACACGGCAAATATTTGCTAAACGCTTCTTCGACAAACGGGTTTCTTTAGGACGATATCCGAGCACCAGCTTCATATAAAGCCAATTAGAGATGCAGTGAATAAATGAGCGCGCGCGCGTGTGTGGGTGCGCGCGCGCCACACGGGTTCCTGCAGGTGCAAAGGGGAATCTGAGAGAAAACAAAGAAGGTCCGCTCTTAATGTCTGTAGTGCTCGCCGCTGCTGGCAGTAAATACGAGGCATCGGGGAGAAACAGAGCCGATATTCCAAAGTTTACACAAAACTGAACAAGATGGGGAGACAGGCGGGGGCGGTTGGAGATGTTACAGAACAAAAAGGGAGAGTGAGCATCCTTTCAAAATATATCGACAGCTCCTACCACTCATCATTCATTAAGAGTTAATGAATCTAAATGCTGCCGCCCCGCCGGCACAAGCTGAACCAAACATTACTACAAAATGGTTTCTTTCCTCTTCGCTCTTTAAAAATTAAGCAAAATCGTGAGCTGATTTCTTTGGCCTCAGTGGGTTTGCTTTTTCCTCTGAAACGTACATGAGAAAATGTATTCAGCTAAAGATGTCAGCGATCAATTAAAGTTAAAAGTTGCCTCAAGTTGCTTTCAGTGGCCATACTTTCAAGTAATCACGGGGAGAATTCTGGTCACATTCATTTCATTCTGGGCTCTCAATAAAGCTTAAGCTGGTAATAAATGAAGTGCATTTCTTTATAGTTAGAGAAAAATCTGCCAACGCATAAAACTCGATTAAGTGACACCTACCTTTTCCCTCATTTATATTATAGGAGTGGAGACATGTTTTACTTGGGGGGAAATTGAATCTTCTATAAAATCGAATTGCCCTCGATAATACCACAATCCTTTAAAAAGAAACACACTCATTTCTACATATGTCCGTGTGTGTGCATAAAGAAAGTTCTGAAAGAATATACACCCCCAACTTGTACCGTGGTTACTTCTGGGGCTGTGGGATGGGAGAAAGGTCACAGTGAAATGTGAACAGGGAATTTCACTGTTCGTATGTTCTGTATTCCTTGATTTTTTTTCATAATGAGTATATGATTATTTCACAATTAATGATTGAAAAATAAAGATAAACAGGGTGGCTGGGTGGCTGAGTCGGTTGGGCGTCCAAGTCTTGGTTTCTACTCAGGTCGTGATCTCACAGTTTCGTGAGATCGAGCCCCGCGTCGGGCTCTGTGCTGACAGCTTGGAGCCTGCTTGGGATTCTCGCTCTCCCTCTTTCTCTGCCCCTCCCCCACTCATGCGGTCTCTGTCTCTCTCAAAAATAAATACATAAACTTAAAAAAAAAAAAAAAAGACAGGGGCGCCTGGATGGCTGAGTGGTTGAGCGTCAGATTTCGGTTCAGGTCACGGTGTCACAGTTCGTGAGTTCAAACCCCACATGGGGCCCATTGCTGTCAGCACAGAGCCTGCTTCAGCTCCTCTGTCCCCCTCTCTGCTCTTCCCCTGCTTTCTCTCTCTCTCTCTCTCTCTCTCTCTCTCTCAAAAATAAACATTAAAAAAAATGAAGACAAATTTCCATGGATGGCAGGATGGCAGTGAAGTATTAAAACATCATGTAGGCTATGCAAAATAGTTTACTTTTTCCCTTTCTTATAAAATATTAGAGAGAATAGTATCATGAGCCCCAGTGTATTCATCACTCAGCTCCCACACTGATCAATTTCTGCCTGATGTTCTTTCATTCATTCTCCCTCACACACTTAAACACACACACAGCTACATTTGTTAAAGCAAACCCCAAACATTGTATCGTTTTACCTGCAAATGCCTTACACATTTTAGCCGAAACTACAGAACAGTAAGTACCAGCAACTTTTCAGGATCATATCGACTTCCTCCACAAGATGTGTTTTCAAACAGGAAGGGAAGGCAGGTTTTACAAGGATGGAATGTGGTTTTCTGAGAAGCAACATGACCCTCTTATTCACACAGCAGATCATCCAAATCTATGCCCACCTAATCAGTGACTAAGAAAATGCTGTCAAATAGGGAATCGCAGGTAAGTTAGAAAAATGAGTTCAAGAAGATACATCTCTCTATCTGGCACTTCTGAGCCGTAAAGCAAAGCGTGCAAACGCTTTCTTGCCAGTTAATTCTTCGCAGCTAGGTCTCAGCCTTTGAGAGAGAGAGAGGGAAATAGTTGCCACAACCTGACAAAATGGCTAATGAATTATTCATGTAGTCACTGAACTGAAATCTGCGACCTACGGCTACCCCGAGCTTCCTCATGACAGGTGACCGCAGCAACAGGCATGCTTTCAAATTTAGGCCAGGGCTTACACCAGGCACCTTGCACTGTCCATCTTACTGGGACTAGAGGCTTTATGGTCCCTCCCCCCAAAGCTGAGCAGTGGCCTGGGTAGATGCCCAGGTCCCCTCCCATCCTGCACTCCCACTTCTGTTCACTTTCCTTTCTGGAGGGTGGGGAAACAGGCAAAAGGGGTGAAGGGGATTAAGAGGTACACACTTCCAGTTATAAAATAAATAAGTCTCGGGAACGCAAAGTACAGCTTTGGGAATAGAGTCAATAATATTTCAATTACTTTGTAGGGTGACAGATGGTGACCACACTTCTCACCACGAGTCACTACGTGGTACACCTGAAACTAATATAATATGCCAACTGTATGTCAGTTAAAAATAAAATTAAAAAAAGAATTGGGGCACCTGGGTGGTTCAGTCGGTTAAGCGTCCGACTCTTGATCTCGGCTCAGGTCCTGATCTCACGGTTTGTGGGTTCGAGCCCCGTGTTGGGCTCTGCGCTGACAGTGGGGAGCCTCTTTGAGTTTCTCTCTCTCCCTCTCTCTCTGCTCCTCCCCTGCTCAAGCTCGCTCACTCACTCTCTCTCTCTCTCCCTCAAAATAAATAAATAAACAATTAAGAAACATTTCTGACTCATGGTTATTGACTTTAAGAAGACCACCCCTTCCGGGGTGGCTGGCGGGCTGGCTCAACCGGTAGAGCATGCGAGTCTTGATCTCAGGGTTGTAGGTTCGAGCCCCATGCTGGGTGTAGAGATTACTTACACATAACATCCTTAAAAAATGGAGAAAGTTTTTAAAAAAATTTGGGTGGGGGGAGGTTTCTCTCAGGCTCAGGAGGCTGGTTGAGAAACAATTAACCTTACCATCATCCCCGATGTGTATCAAACCAACGACATTCAGCAACCCTAACAACGGTCTGGTAAGTGGCCCGATGTCAAACTCTTTGACCATCCATTCCATTCACACAAATCTGGGGCACCATCATGGTAGACATTCTTATCTCCAGCCCACAGATGTGCAAGCAGAAGCCCACAGAGATTAAGCAATTTGTCAAAGATCCCACACCCATAGGGGATAATCGGGTTTGCACCCTGGTGTCCTGATTATTAGTCTATTGCCCTTTCTACTAAACCAGAGACTGACGATCTTCAGGCCCAACCCAGCCTCTGCTCATGTGTGGCCAACATCTGAAAATTGAAAAGGTTTTCGGTGGGGGGGGGGGGGGGGTTGGATTTCCAGTTTCTTTTGAAAAATGACAGGATTATAGCCACACGGGGCCAACATTCCCAAAGGGCAACCATTTGGCTGGGGCTGAAGAATTTCTGGCCTCTGAGGACGGAACCCACTGTTTCCCCTTTGCCTCAGTCTCCCCTCGTCCCGCGTTTCTCACTTCTGTTGGTGGCCTGGTCCCCACAGGCCTTTGAGATCCTGGCTTAAAACCGAGCTTCCTGCCAAACGTGTAGAATTTGGTTTTGGAAACTCGCGTGCTAAAAATATGAAAAGTCTGTATTGCTCAACCTGCCTTCATTTTCTCCTTTTTGCAGCATATAAGCAAATAACAAGCCCCAAATCACATGAATTTAGACCCTTAGGCTATGAGCACATCCTAAGTGCCACATTACAGACTCAGCTCCCGCAGTGACTACGATGATTGCAGCAGTTTGGATACTTAGGGAATCTCAATTTGTCCTCGTTAACTCTGTAAGTTGTATGCTCTTGAAAGTAGACTTTGCTGTGGCTTGGTCATTAGAATACTTTTTGATGAGGAGGATGATTTTCCGCAAGTTTGATACATCAGTGATACCTAGCAATGGACCCAACAGAAACAGACGCCCAATCAACAGGTTAGGAAATGCAGGGAGACAACGTAGACTCAGAACCGCCTATAGCTGACTAGCCAAACTGGATACATACACACAGGTTTTGCGCCCCAGCGTTGGCCATCCTGCCGCCATCTTGCTTCCAACGCAGCAGAGGCTCTTGGGCAATGCACTCCGCACTCCATCAAGAAGTGGGTCCAGGGAAGGAAAGGGGGTGTTGGCAGGCCTGCCCCCCCATGCTCTCCTCTTCGGGGAAGAAGTCCTAACTAGTGGTATCTCTGTGCCTGCATACATCAGCTGGTTCCTTTGGTGGCGCACGCAATCCCTGTCCCCTCCCCATTTCTTTCTCGGGCTTCGTGACCACAGCGGAGATGGGATCGGCATTTTGTTGTTGGAACTTGTCAGGTCATCCAAAATGATACGAGTTTGACACTATTGTGCTACGCGCGCCATGGCTCTGGTCCTCGATTTCTCCAGGATGCTATTTGTTCCAGGGGCGAAAATCATGTAACGATGAAGGCATGTGAAGGTGTTCTAGGGCCAGGCTGACATTCAAGGGATCATTTTACGTGGATGCTTTAACGGGACCAAAAGCAACAACTTAGGTAAGGAGGGAGTCATTTTCAGTCCTCACGCCCCTGGGCCATATAACGTAGTGACTTTATTGTGGACCAATAAATAAAAGATAATTGTCCTCAAGAGTCAATGTCAAGGTGCACTTCTGCCACTCTACAGTGGCCACACTCACGGTATACCTCTATGGGTCACCAGAACCTACAGGTACATAATTCAAATATCCCTTCTTCTGGAAGTTGAGCACAAGAGCCTGAGTTCTGTCCCCGGTATTTAGAGAAATACCTAGTTTGCTTTCATTGAAACTGAGAAGGGCCACGCATCAAGCAAAATGGAGCTGTAGAACTTGGGCATGGATAGGCCCAAGGATTTCCACTGATGATTTGTACCTATTAACTTATTTAGGCCCTGGTACATTCTATCACTCTCGAGTATTCAATGGCTGAAGTGAGGTAAAAATGGATTTATTTAAGTTGGGTTTTCGTGATGGTTAATTTTATGTATCAACTTGACTGGGCCAGAGGGTGCCCAGATATGTGGTCAAACATTATTCTGGATGAGATTAACATTTGAATCGGTAGACTGAGTAAAGCAGATTGCCCTCCCCAATGTGGGTGACCCTTATCCAATCAGGTAAAGGCCTGATTAGAAAAAAAAAAAAAAAAGCTGAGTAAGAGAGAATTCCTTCTGCCTGACCGTCTTCAAGCTCAGCCCGGACATTGTTGCATTTTTGTTTTGTTTTGTTTTCTGCATTTGGACTTGAACTGAAACATCAACTCTTCTGGGTCTCGAGCCTACCGGCTACTAGACAGAAACTACACCATCGACTCTGCTGGGTCTCCAGCTTGCCTCCATAATCACATGAGACAATTCCTTATAATAAATCATTTTCTTGCTCTCTTCCCCCGCCCCCCCCCCCCCAACACCCTAGTGTTTCTCTTTCCCTGGAGAATCCTCGCTAATCCGGGCTTGGTGTAGCTGAAACATTCATGAACTACAGAAGATTTATACATTTTAGAAATAGATCGATACATTTATATTTATTTATCATGTGTCTGCCACGTGCTAGGCACTGAGCAAACTCCTATGGGATAAATAAGGATGATCACAACATTGGCCCTGGCCCTCAAGAAACGTACGGTCTAGGGGCACCTGGGTGGCTCAGTAGGTTGAGCGTCCAGCTTCAACTCAGGTCATGATTTCACGGTTTGTGGGTCTGAGTCCCGCATCGGGCTCTCCGCTGTCAGTGCAGAGCCTGCTTCGGATCCTCTGCCCCTCCCCCACTCTCAATCTCTCTCTCTCTCTCTCTCTCTCTCTTTCTCTCTCTCAAAAATAACTAAGCATTAAAAAAGAAGAAGTGTACAGTCTACTCAGATATTTGTGTCAACTTCATATCATATAGATACACGTACCATAAAATACATTCAAAGCATTCCGATGACAGGGAGATGACTTCTGGCTGGAAAGAGTCAAGGGAGTCTTGGTGGAGGAAATGGCATTTGAGCCGGCTCTTAAAATATGAAGAGTCTAACACACGCAGTGATAAAAGAAAAGTCTGTTTCGGGAGGAGGAACTAGCATTTGCAAAGGCAGAGCTATGGAAACACATCAGCCTTTCACAGGGAGAATCGGGCAATTAGCCCAGCTGGATTTTCAGGTCTATAGAGAAGAAACAAGTCTGGAGAGGTTGGCGAGGGCCAGATTTCAGGGCAACGCAAACGCTACACCACGCTAAGCAGTTCGGGCTTCCCTGGTTAAATACTGAGCAGACCCTGAAGGGCGGGATCAGAACTGTGGTCAGGATCATCAGCGTCGCAGAGAGGTAACAAAGTTCTGCACATAATTCGAACCGATCTGCCAAGGAGTCAGATGTGTGAAATGAGGAAGAGAGAAGCAAGAAGGATGGCTCAGAACTCTTAAGGTGCGGAACTCCGAGGCTGAAAACGGTGCTTTGCCCACAAAGCGCACAAGTCGGTCAAGGTTCCTGATCTCGCGGAACTTAAAGTCTGGCTGGAAAGGCACATTTCGAAAAGGAAACTTATAAGAGGGTTTACAAGAAACTCGCAAGTGGAGCTTCGTTATAAACTTCTCCCAGGTTTTGAATGTCGGAAGCTTTTCACGATAGCAAAAGTTTTGTTTTGTTTTTTTTCACTTGAGATGCAACTGACATATAACATTGTGTAAGTTTAAGGTGTGCAACGTGATGATTTGATACATTTGTATATTGCAATTTGATTACCACCACAGTGTTAGCTAACACCTCCATCACCTCACTTAATTATCATTTCTTTTTGTGTTGAGAACAATTGAAATCCAGTCTCTTAGCAACTTTGCAGTTTAGAATACAATATTGTTGAGTATAATCACTATGCTTAGCGTTACATCTCCAGAATTTATTCATCTACTAGTTGCATTATCCCAATTCCCCCTCCCTCCCCCCACCCCCGGAACCGCCAGTCTACTCTCTGTTTTTAAAGACTTTGGCTTTTTCAGATTTTGTAAGTGAAATCATACAGTATTTGCCTTTCTCTGCTTTATCTCGCTTAGCAAACTGCCCTCAAGCTACCTCCATGCTGTCATAAATGGCAAGATTTCCTTCTCACAGCTGAATAGTATTCCATCATATATTTGTATGGATGTATATTCCATCATATGTATGTATGTATATATATGCGCATCTTCTTTTTCCATTCATCCATCCATGGACACTTAGGTTGTTTCCATATCTTGGCTATTGTGAATAATGCTACAAGAATCATGGGAGTACAGATATCTCTTCAAGATCTGGTTTCCGGGGCACCTGGGTGGCTCAGTCAGTTGAGCGTCTGGCTCCAGCTCAGGTCATGATCTCACGGTTTGTGAGTTTGAGCCCCGCGTCGGGCTCCGTGCTGACAGCTCGGAGCCCGGAGCCTGCTTCGGATTCTGTGTCTCCCTCTCTCTCTGCCCCTCCCCCGCTCATACTCTCTCTCTCTCTCTCTCTCTCTCTCTCTCTCTCTCTCTCTCTTTCAAAATAAATGAACATTAAAAAAAAAAAGATCCTGTTTCCATTTCCTTTTGGGTACATACCCAGAGGTGGCATTGCTAGATTTCAAAAACAGACGTTTTAAAGAAGGGACGCTATAGGAATGTATAAGAGGGGATTTAACCTCAATCTCAGGGAACCTCTCAGGGAAGATTTCCTTGATGAAGAGAACTTTAAGCTGGGCCCTGAAGGGGGATGGGGCGGTAGGGAGACTGTTTTACGGTGGGAATGACAAATGGAAAGACTCCGTGGCCAGAAAAAGTTGTCTCACTAGCAGTTGGAAACGCAGTCATTAGTTTAACCAGATACTCAATACAGGAGGCATTAGGATTACGCCCGGTAAGAGAAAGCAGGGAGAGAGAAAAAGAGAGACACAAAAAGAGAGATATAGAGACACAGACAGAACCTATGGTCAAATGCATTTCTTTTTTTTTTTAATTTTTTTAATGTTTTTATCTATTTTTGAGACAGAGAGAGACAGAGCATGAGCAGGGAGGGGCAGAGAGAGAGAGGGAGACACAGAATCCGAAGCAGGCTCTGGGCTCTGAGCTGTCAGCACAGAGCCCGACGCGGGGCTTGAACTCACGAACTTCGAGATCGTGACCTGAGTCGAAGTCGGACGCCTAACCGACTGAGCCACCCAGGCACCCCAAATACATTTCTATTTATATATTTATCAAATATATATTAACATATAACATATTATAGTTATGTCAGATAAATGTATGCAATTTCATTTTATGCTATGTAATATATTATTATGTATATTATTATGTAATATACATACACACACACACACACACACACACACACACACATGCACACACAGGCCAGAAGTTCCCATAATTTCTCTAAGGGTCACATTTTAGATTAGAGGAAATACACAGTTTTGCACAAACATTTTGAAAAGACTAGAGTTACAGGTTGTCATCCACAAATTCCAGCCACATGTCAATGTAGCATTGAAAAGTACTCAACAAGGGGCGCCTGGGTGGCTCAGTCGGTTAAGCGGCCGATTTCGGCTCAGGTCATGATCTCAAGGTCCGTGAGTTCGAGCCCCGCGTCGGGCTCTGTGCTGACAGCTCAGAGCCTGGAGCCTGTTTCAGATTCTGTGTCTCCCTCTCTCTGACCCTCCCCTGTTCATGCTCTGTCTCTCTCTGTCTCAAAAATAAATAAACGTTAAAAAAAATTAAAAACAAAAAAAAAGAAAGAAAAGTACTCAACAAACTTCCTGGATTTTCCAGCTGTTGGACACAGGCTATTAGGATCTCAACCAGTCAACAGTGATATGGAATGTTGGAGGAGATCCAAAGCTCCTCCTGTAACAACTCCTGCCTCCGCTTGTGAATGCTCACTGCTCTGCCCACCCCACTGTGGAAATGGCGTCTCTTCTCACCAAGTGGGAACACAAGGCTGTGGTGAAACTTTCCCAGTAGAGTGATGGCTTCGTCCCCATCACACGTGGAATGTCACGAGCGCCACTCTGGAACTAGCCAAACACAAAAGTCGTGCTCCCTGCAGATGCTCACTTCTGAATTGGCCACTCCCTAGCACCTTCAGTAAGTAAACCGGCTCCGTGTAATCATTATTAATCTCTACCTCTTATAAAGACTGGCCAGGAGAACAAAAAAAATATCTAGATATCATTTGAATCCCTTTGAGGAATGTCTACAGTGTTGTGCAATTTAACATTATACTTTCGATCTTGTAGTTGATGGAAAAACCACGTCTTTACATAGAGTTGCTGTACCTTCTACGAGACTCTCATTTTTGCTTCTTTTTAAGTTTTTATTTAAATTCCAGTTCATTTAACTATGGCAAAATTGATTTCAGGGGTAGAATTTAGGGAGTCATCCCTTACATGTAACACCCAGTGCTCATCACAAGTGCCCTACTTAATACCCATCATTGAAGATATTGTTGTTATTCAAAATGGTTTACAAAAGAGCTAGCAAAGTAAATTCCCTTGAGCTTAATCTCAGGAAGACCAAAAGCCTGTGTGTGCCCATACATTTGTAAAATGGCTCTTCTCAGATAAGGAAAACGGTAGAACCCAGTCCCTTGCCTTTGCTGCTGGGAAACAGCTCAATTCACATACCTGTTAGCATCTACTCTAATGTCTGTAAGACACATCTATTTAGTTTAAACCTTAGTTCTCTTATTTTGTTTATGTACAGCTCTGTAAATTGCATCAGGGCCTAGAAATAGTATACGTCTTAAATAAGATACCTCCTCAATTTGAAGCTATAAATACATTAGGCTTGACCTGCCCAGGAATCAACAGAAATGAGCTCTTAAGAACTAACTCGATACAAATGACTGAGATCAAGTTTAGGAAACATATTTCTCATTAAATGGAGAGCAGAGGAAATTTTAACTTTGACAATAATTTCTTAATTACCCACACACTGATTATAAGGAGAAGAGGAAAAGAAAACACAAAGCAACAGATCATCCCAAATTGGTTTAGCTTAATTTTGCAATCAACCAATGTATATTTCTTGAACCTCTGCCATGAGCTCAATCCAAGATTTCACTGGCTAATTTAAGAGACAACAATGAGCAAATTAACAGCAAGTCCGCCACATTGAATAAATACTATCAGTCAGACTCTATCCATTTATCGATTGATAGAAATGGATGGGGGTTCTAATTTCTCCATAACCTCTCCCACGCGTGTTATTTTCCATTATTTAAAAAATTTTTAATGTTTATTATTATTATTTTTTAATTTTTTTAACATTTATTTATTTTTGAGACAGAGAGACAGAGTATGAATGGGGGAGGGGCAGAGAGAGAGGGAGACACAGAATCCGAAACAGGCTCCGGGCTCCGAGCTGTCAGCACAGAGCCCGACGCGGGGCTTGAACTCACAGACTGCGAGATCATGACCTGAGCCGAAGTCGGACACTCCACCGACTGAGCCACCCAGGCGCCCCTAATGTTTATTATTTTTGAGAGAGAGAGAGAGAGACAGAGAGACAGAGAGCGAGCAGGGGAGGGGCACAGAGAGAGGGAGACACAGAATCGGAAGCAGGCTCCAGGCTTCGAGCTGCCAGCACAGAGCCCGATGCGGGGCTCAAACCCATGAATGGTGAGATCGTGACCTGAGCTGAAGTCGGCTGCTTAACCGACTGAGCCACCCAGGCGCCCCTCCGTTGTTTTAATAACAGCCAACCTAATGGATGGGAAGTGGTATCCATTGCGGTATTGCTTTACATTTCTTTAATGACTAATGATGTTAAACATTTCTGCATGTGTGTATTGGCCATTTGTGTATCTTCACTGGGGGAGTGTCTATTCAGGTCCTTTGACCATTTTTGAACTGGGTTGTTTGGTCTTTGTTGTTGAGTTGTAGCGGTTCTTTACAGGCTCTGGACATTCATCCCTTATCGTATATATGACTTACAAATGTTTTCTCCCTATTTTGTGGGTTGTCTATTCACTGCGCTGACAGTGTTCTCCGATGAACAAAAATACTTAATTCTAATGATATCCAACGTATCTGCTTTTTCCTCTGTGGTTCATACTTTTGGTGCCATATCTAAGAATCAGTTGGCACATCTAAGTACATGAAGAATTACCTCTATGTTTTCTTCTAAATGTTTATAGTTTTAGCTTTTACATTTAGGCCGTCGATCCATTTTGAGTTAATTTTTGCATATGGTGTGAGGTAGGGGTCCAAATTTACTCTTTCACAAGTGGACATCCAGTCTTCCCAGCATCGTTTGTTGAAAAGACTATCCTTTCCCCCCATTGAATGGCCTTGACAATGCTGTCAAAATTCTATTGACCACGTAGGGGAGGGGCTTATTTCTGGGCTCTCTATTCTATTCCATTGCTTTGTGTATCTGTGCTTATGCCGGTCCCACCCAGTTTTGTTTACTGTTGCTTTGTAGTAAGCTTTGAAATCAGGAAGTGCTAGTCCTCTAACTTCGTTCTTCTTTTTCAAGATTGTTTTGGCTGTTCAGAGTCCGTTGAAATTCTAGATGAATTTTAGGATGGGTTTTTCTATTTCTTTAAAAAGCTGTCAGAATTTTGACAGGGATTACCGTCAATCTGTAGACCACTTTGGTGGCCCTGTCATCCGAACACATACTCTTCCAGTCCATGAACACAGGGAATGTTTCCATTCACGTAGGTTTGCTTTAGTTATTTTCAGCAATGTTTTGTAGTTCTCGAGTCTTCTTTGGTTCAATTTATTCCCCAGCACTTTATTATTTTTGATATTATGATTATAATGGATTTTTTTTTTCTTAATTTCTTTCTCGGATTATTCATTGTTAGTGTATAGAAATGCAATCGCCTTTTGTCACTGCTCTATTTTACCAAAAACCATAATATGGCTGTTCAGCATTCTAATTCATTTGACCAGTCACCTATTTTTATGAGTGACCATATACTTTACCATACAACCATGACACCTTATACAGAGAAAGGGGACACTATCATATAGGGGAAGCATGTGTTAATTTGAATTTTCCAGGGAGAGCCAGGATGTGTGGTCACTCTATTTACTGAAGGATACGTAGATGGTTTCAATTTTTTTTTTAATTTTTTTTTAATGTTTATTTTTATTTTTGAGACAGAGAGAGACAGAGCATGAACGGGGGAGGGTCAGAGAGAGGGAGACACAGAATCGGAAACAGGCTCCAGGCTCCGAGCTGTCAGCACAGAGCCCGACGCGGGGCTCGAACTCACGGACCGCGAGATCATGACCTGAGCCGAAGTCGGCCGCCCAACCGACTGAGCCACCCAGGCGCCCCTCAATTTGTTTTTGTAACTCTCCTACATCACTTAACTACTTTTACCTTAGTGCTACGATAATTTAAAAAAGCAAACAAACATGTTTTATATCCTTAACTGGTCTGCCAGCTCCTTGAAAATAAAAACAACTTCCCACTGCCTTTGTGCATCTTAGCGTCTAGCACAGTGCCTTAAATGTAGTCAATACCCAAGTAAATTAAATGTAAAAATACCCAAGTAAATACCCATTCATCGCTGGATGAACAATGACCCTCGTTTGTCTCCAGAGAAATCCTTGGTCTTCTACCCATACCATCCTTCTGATTGACAACTTCCCATGCACAACTGCTACTAGTAAAGAAAGGGGAAGTGACCTATGACCTAAGGTAAATAAAACACTTAATCATAGGATTTAAAAGATCATCTTCAAGTAAGCTACGGAACTCAGCCAACCACACAATGGGATCCATCAAGATGGCCAAGTCATTACTAATTTGCACAAAGATTACAGAATGATATTGTGTTTGATAAATGATAGATTTTTGAATAAATGGCTGGTTAAGATACACACACTCTCATGTCATTTCCAATAGCAACAGTTTATTTGGGAATTTGGGGATAACCGGTGATTTCTACAGAGGATATGATGTGCCCTTGGGCATTTTAAAACATAACCAGGAATTATCCTAAAGGGTAACCCAATTAATATACTTCACTGCTCTATTTGATCCCAGGTTATATACTATATATGTTTTTAGGTGCCTGAGTGGCTCAGTCGGTTAAGCATCTGACTTCGGCTCAGGTCATGATCTCGCAGTTTGTGGGTTCGAGCCCCACGTCGGGCTCTGTGCTGACAGCTCAGAACTTGGAGCCTGCTTCGGATTCTGTGTCTCCCTCTCTCTCTCTCCCCTTCCTCTGCTCAATCTCTCTCTCTCTCTCTCTCTCAAATATAAATATATATGTTTTTATCCTTTTGATGAGGAATGCAAAAGAATCAAATTGGGGCACCTGGCTGCCTCAGTCAGTAGAGCATGTGACTCCTGATCTCAGGGTCATGGGTTCGAGCCCCACATTGGGGGTAGGGTTTACTGAAAGAAAAAAAAAAATCAAGTTGAACCCCTACCTCACACCATATACAAAAATTAACTCAAATGGATCAACAACCAAAATGTAAGAGATAAAACTCTTTGAAGAAAACATAGGGTAAGTCTTCATAGCCTGGAATTTGGCATATCCATGATTGGCTGATGGGAAAGTAAAACGTTGCAGCCATTTGAAGAAGAGCATTACCTCCAGCTCCAAGTGTGATGCCCACCCATGATCACAATTTTCCTGGATGAGTTCCAGTTTTTCTTTATAGATCTTAGTAGTAATAATTCTGGGTTGTTTTTTTTTTTTTCCCGTCTATTCAGTGTACGACACCTGTTAAGTGAGATGCTTCTTCCCAATTCCTGATTGCTTTCTTCCATAGGAAGGAATTCAATGAGTGTGACATTCCTAGATTCTTTCCACCTCTTCACAGACCAAATTACATGATAGGTGGAGTGACTTATTTGTTTAATGAATCTGGTGAGAATACACCAGGCATGCCAGGCCCAGAGCCTTCTTCTTTTTCCTTTTGGGGCCAATCTTCTGATAGAGTGCTGTCTTATACTGTAAATTTTCTCTGGGCAGGCACACTGACCTTGGTCCGTTGTTGCATGAATGAGCAGGTAAGTATTTCAGTTGGCTTTTACCATAGAACAAATCAATCCCCAATTTAATGGCTGTATTATTTTCCTGGGCCTGTTGTCACATAGTACCACAAACTGGGCAGCTTAAAACAACAGAAATCTATTATCTCACAGTTCTGGAGGTTAGAAGTCTGAAATCAAGGTATCAGCAAGGCCACACTCCCTCTGAAGACTCTAGGGGTGAATCTAGGGTTGTATGCCTATCTCTTAGCTTTTGGTGATGGCCAGGAATCCTTGGCATTCCTTGGTTTGTAAAAGCATCACTCCAGTCTCTGTCTCCATACTCACATGGCATTCTCCCTGTGTGTCTGTCTTAGTGTTTCTTCTCTTCTTCTTATAGGAACACCAGTCATATTGGATCAAGGGCCTACCCTACCCCAGTATGACCTCATTGTAACTTACATCTTAATTATGTTTACAAAACTCTATTTTCAAAAGAGGTCACATTCCCAGGGACCAGGGGTTAGGACTTCAATATATTGTTTTAGGGGACATAATTCAATCCACAACAGTAACTGAAAACAGCCAACATTATGCTTCATGATTCTGTTGGTGAGCTGGACAGGATCTTCTGATCTAGGCTGGCTCAGTTGGGGCTAGATGGCCTAACATAGCCTTACTCACATTCTGAGGTCTCACCTGGGACAGCTGAGATGACTGTACAGCCAGAGCCTCTGTCCACATGCCATTTTATGCTTTGGGAATCTAGCACGAAATTGCTCTCATGTTGGGGCTCCTGGGTGGCTCAGTAGGTTAAGTGTCTGAGTCTTGATTTTGACTCAGGCCATGATCTCATGGTTCGTGGGATTGAGCCCCATGCCGGGTTCTGCACTGATAGTGTGGAGCCTGCTTGGGACTCTTCTGTCTCCCTGTCTCCCTGCCCCTACCTTGCTCTCTCTCTCTCTCTCTCTCTCAAAATAAATAAATACACTTAAAAAAAAAAGAAAACAAAACAAAAAACAAGGTTGCTCTCAAGTTGATGAAAGGTTTCCAGCAGTAAGAGAAAGAAAGCTTGTGCAAGAATGTTTCCAAATATCTACTTGTGTTTATTTTCTAATGTTCCACTGGCCAAAGAAAGTCACATGGCTGAGCCCAGAATAAGTGTGGGAGGGGACAGACCAGAGAGGTATGAACAAATTGGGGCCATTAGTGCAACAGTCTAGCACATGAAGTATACCTAGTTCTGAGGTTCAGCACTCATCGTTTTCTTACCACTTCTAAGAAGTGATAGCATCGTTCATTCATTCAGCGAGCATTTATCGTAAATCTATGGTGCGGCAAGCACAGGACAGATGGTGGTGAACCAGTAAGACCGTCTGTCCCAGGCCAAAGCTGACATTCCACCTCCCAGTTTAGAGATCAGGTGATCGGGAAACCAAGCAGCAGGTGGGGGTGGAGAGAAGCCTCATCTCCCTCCTGTAATCTCTGAAAGCCAGCCTCCCCTCCGTGCCACCACAAGGAAACACAGACTCTACGAAGAAACTTCGCGTGCCGTGTAAATGCAGCCTCCAAACAAATAGCCTAGCTCCTTCCAACAATAGCCCTTCCTGGAGCCATTGCTACATAGAAATTCTAGAGTGGTCTCTACATTCAGTATCTCTAGCCTGACGTGGGACTGGAACTCACAAACTGTGAGCTCATGACGTGAGGTGAAGTCAGACGCTTAACCGGCCGAGCCACCCAGGCGCTGGCTGGGCAATTCTTAGAAATGGAAGAATATAATATGTGACCTTTTAGGACTGGATTCTTTCACTTGGCATGAAGCTTTCACAGACCATCCATATTTTTGCAGAACGAATCGGTACTCGATCCCTTTTTATCACTGAATAAGTATCTCCTGAGTAGATACACAGGTTCTCCCCTACCATCCAAAAGTACAGCGGCCCTGTGAAACCTTCCGCAAACTGAAATGCTGTGAGATGAAGAAGTGTGGAAACCACTGTGGGAAGCAGGGCTGGGGTAGGAAAACGTGAAACGTACGTGACAGATCACGCAGGCTCTGTGTGGACCACTCTAAGAGCTGACAAATCCAAGGGGACCCAGTCATGGTGGGGCGGGGGCCTCCACAGTTTTGTGAGATTTACCTCCAGAAGCTGGACGAGGTTCTCCCAGTATATATTAGGGGCAAACCCCCTCATACTTTTTTGCAGGGAGCGAAAAATAATGAACCATTTTGAGATACACCAGGGTAGCAGAGGTCCGTTCTTACGAGAAACGAGTTAACCCGAGCCTGATCTGCTGGAGTGTTATCGGAGCCCAACTGATCTGGGGGAAGGGAAATATTCAACTCCAGCTGGCTCCAGCCTTCCAGGTGGGAGAAGGTATATACTCCATTCTAGCCCTCTCTAGCCATTCTATTCCACCTAACAAGGAAGAAAAAGACTAAGACTCTCTGGTGAAATTCACCATCAAGAGGCGTAGGCTCACGAAAAGACTGAGGTCTAATCACAGGACAGCAGAATGGTTCTTTTCCCCCACCCCCACACCTCATCACCGCATTAGCGGCCTATTTAAAGCAATCCCACTTACCCAGCACATCATGTCTGGCTATCAGGAAGAAATTACAAGGCATACCAAAAGGCAAAAAAACACAATTTGATGAGACAAAGCGAGCATAAGAGCCAGACACGGCAGGGACCGCTGGAATTATCAGACCAGGAATTTAAAACAACGACGATTAATATGCTAAGGGCTCCAGCGGATAAAGTAGACGTCGTGCAGGAACAGATAAGGCATGCAAGCAGAGAGATCCAAATACTAAGAAAGAACCAAAAAGAACTCAAGAGAACAATACACTAACAGAATGAAGAATACACTTGACGAGCTTAGGGGGAGATGGGACACAGCTAAGGAAAGAATCTCTGAGCTTGAGGATATCTCAGTAGAACCTCCCAAACTGCAAAGCAAACAGAACAAAGACTGGAAAAAAACGAACAAACCAGAACAGAAAATCCAAGGACTGTGGGACAAGTACATGGGGCGCCTGGGTGGCTCGGTTAAGCATCTGACTCTTGGTTTCAGCTTAAGTCATGATCTCTAGGCTCTTGAGTTTGAGCCCCGCATTGGGCTGTAGTGCGGAGTCTGCTTGGGATTCTCTCTCTCCCTCTCTCTCTGCCCCTCCCCTGCTCTCTCTCTCAAAATAAATCAATAAATTTTAGGGGAAAAAAAGGTATAAAGTACATGTAATAACAATATCAGAAGAAGAAAGAGACAAAGGAACAGAAGGAAATATTTGAAACAAATTGTCAGACACCAAATCACAGATCCGGGAAGCTCAGAGAATAAGCAGGATAAACGCCAAAGAAACCCCACACCCAGGCACATCGTTTCCAAATGACAGAACATCAAACGTCAGGAAAAATTCCTGCAAGGAGTCAGAGGGGAAAAAAAAAAAAACAAACCTCATCTGTAGAGAAACAAAGGTAAGAATTATATCTGTCTTCTCCTCAGAAACCGTGCAAACACAAAAAGAGTGAAATGAAATATTTAAAGTGCTGAGAGAAAAAAATCACCAACCTAGATTTCTGCACCCTGCAAATTTATCCTTCAACGGTGAAGGAGAAATCAAGACTTTCTTAGACAAACCAAAAATGAGGGAATTAGTTGCCAGAACATCTGCCTTTCAAGTAAGCTTAGAAGAAGTTCTTTAGGCATAAGGAAAATAATACAGGTCAGAAACTTAGATGTGCATAAAGAAAAGTGTGGAAGAAGGATTCAGTGAAAAGGAATCTTATTCTTATTCTTATTCTTATATAAGAATTCTTATTCTTATTCTCAGTTGATTAATAGATAACTGTTCAAAATAATAATGGCAACAATATATTCAGCTACTTATGCTTATGCATATATCCTATGCGTATATTATGTGAAAGTAAACTTGGATTAGTTGTAAATGTATATTGCAAATTCTAGGGCAATCCGTAAAAAAGTTAAAAATTAAAAAAAACTGCTTAATGTTTATTTACTTTTGAGAGAGACAGAGCGTGAGCGGGGGAGGGGCAGAGAGAGAGAGAGAGAGGGAGACACAGAATCCGAAGCAGGCTCCGGCCCCGAGCTGGCGGCACGGAGCCGACGCGGGGCTCGCACCCACGAACCGCGAGATCGTGACCTGAGCCGAAGTCGGACGCTTAACCCACTGAGCCACCCGGGCGCCCCAAAAGTGAAAAATTCTTTCAAGTGTAACTGATAGGCCAAGAAAGGAGGGAAAATGGAATCATGCAAAATGCTCAGTTAAGAGCACAAAAGGCAGAAAAAGAGTGGGAGTGGATAAAAATCAAAAGCCACTACCCAGCTCTACGCTGTCTACAAAGAAGGCCACTCCAAATATATAGACACACATAGATTAAGACTAAATGGATGGGGGGAAAATATATCACGTTGACACCAATCAAAAGAAAGCAGGAGGGGCACGTGGCTGGCTCGGTAGGTGAAGCATGTGACTCTTGACAGAATTCAAGCCTCACACCGAGCGTCGAGATTACTTAACAATAAAATCCTTTGCAGAAAGAAAAAAAGAAAGCAGGAGTGGCCCTGATAATTTCAGACAGAGCAGATAGGGCAGGGCATCGCGTAATGACCAAAGAGCTAGTTCTCCAAGAAGATAACAATCCTTAAGGGTTTGTGCCCTCACAGCAGAGCCACCCGCTCTGGGAGGCAATAAGCGGATAGAACTGCAAAGAGCTCGTGTCACGAGTGCACGGATGCGGCAGGTGGAAAATCAGTAAGGACGCCGTTGAACCCAACAACACCATCGATCGCCTGTGGCTGGTGGACATCTGCGGACTTCTTCATCCAACAACCCCCGCTACGGTCCGGGTCAGAAAACACACGTGCCCAAAGTGAAAAGATGCCATCCCCAGGCTCCTTTGTCACTAGCATTCTGCACGCAAACCAGGCTCTGGCGATCTGATACGCTCGCGTGAGATTCGAAAGGCAGAATAAACGTGGCGAACATCCTCCCGGTACCACAGGCACGTTCGTGGGCCCGTGAGTTTTTCCGGCAAACTGCCCTCCAGTATCTAGCCTCTGCTTTCGTTTGTATCTAGAGGTAGCTACTGCAGAGGCACTGGCAAGATTCAGCCGTCCCCTCTCCGGTGGCCAACGTCACAGGGGTCGAGAGCCAGCAGGCACAGCGGTAAAAGCTTCACGACCAAGACTTTCTGTTCTCAGGGCGGCGGGGCGGCGGGGGCCCAATCGGTTAAGTGTGCCTGACCTGGCCTCACGCCATGATCCTGCCGTTCATGGGTTCGTTCCCCACGTCGGGCTCTGAGCTGACAGCGCAGAGCCTGCTTGGGATCCTCTCGCGCTCCCTCCCTCTCTGCCCCTCCCCCACTTGCACTTTCTGCCTCTCTCTCTCTCTCTCTCTCTCTCAAAATAAATAAATAAACTTCCAACAAAAAAGACTTTCTGTTCTCTATATCACAACGGGAGCAGTGACTTGACGAACTCCGTACTTACAGTGGGAGCCCCCTTTCTTTCCAAGTTCTTGACTGTGGTAGAAGTGGGGTCTCCCCAGATGAGGCAATTCTGCCCTGCGGGCGGGGTCGTTCTGAGAAACCCGGATTGGAACCAGAGCCTCCACCCCTCCTAGAGTCTTTCTAAGCACCCACCTCCCTGTACAGATTGATTCACGTATGCTTAACAGATGTAGAGCGGTTTGCGTTGCCTTCGCTGACCTCTACCTAGCTGGGACAAAAGCTCTCGGTCACCCATACTCCACCGGCTAAGGCATCCAGACAGAAGAGACAAATTAGACCTGGAGGCGTCAGCAGCAATAGCATAGACAAACCTCTGGGGAGTCGTTTATGGGAAATGGTGAGAAGGCACACATTTTTTTAAAGAATACAACGATGAGGGGCGCCTGGGTGGCTCAGTCGGCTGAGCCTCCGACTTCGGCTCAGGTGATGATCTCACGCTCGGTGGGTTCGAGCCCCGCGTCGGGCTCTGTGCTGACGGCTCGGAGCCCGGAGCCTGCTTCGGATTCTGTGTCTCCCCCTCTCTCTGCCCCTCCCCCGCTCATGCTCTGTCTCTCTCTGTCTCAAAAATAAATCAAAACGTTAAAAAAAAATTAAAAAAAAAGAATACAACGATGAAATTCACAGGTACAATCGAGATTTTTAAAATAATAGTAATTCCTAAAATAAAAATACCTAAACACCTTGTGCCTGGAACTTTTGTAGTTAGGGCTCTGAATGACTCTAGCTGGTAAGTACTGTCGATATTTCTGTCTCATAAAAGGGAAACTGAGCCATAGAGAGATTCAGGAACTTGTGTGAGTTGATAACAGCTAATAACACAGGAATCTGAACACAGGCACTGACTCCAAGGTCTTCATTCCTTTTTTTTTTTTTTTTTTTTTTTTTAGTTTATTGATCTATTTTTGAGACAGAAGGAGGCTGAGCGGGGGAGGGGCAGAGGGAGAGGGAGACAGAGGATCCCAAGCAGGCTCCGTGCTGTCGGCACAAGCCCGACACAGGACTTGGTCTCAAGAGCCACGAGATCATGACCTGACCCGAAATCAAGAGTCAGACGCTTGACTGACTGAGCCTCCCAAGAGGAAGAAAACTGGGAAACACATGTGCATAGAATGATGCACCTGGATTGGATGCAGGGGTTACCTCTGCGGAGGGAGAAGGAAGGGAAAGACATCTGTGCCGTTCTGCTTCTTTTCAAACACCGATCTCAAGCAAATATGATACAATATCGACGTCTGTTTAACCCTGGGGAGTGCATGGGTGTCCCGCATGTTATATTTTACTTGAATGTCGGGAGTGTGTTCTAATTACAAATAACATTTTTAAATGTTTATTTATTTTTGAGATTGAGAGAGAGAGAGAGAGAGAGAGAGAGAGTGAGTGAGAGCGGGGCAGGGGCAGAGAGACAGAATCCCAAGCAGGCGCCGCACGGTCAGCACAGAGCCCAGTGTGGGACGCAGGCCTCGAACCCGTGATCCGTGAGATCACGACCTAAGCCGAAGTCGGACATTTAACCGACTGTGCCACCCGGGCGCCCCACAAATAGCATTTTAAGAACCTGATGAAAAAGTTCATGCAGAAACATTCACAGGACCCAGCAAAAATTGGAATGAAAACATATGAAATGAAATTGAAAAGTGCCGGGCTCGGGGCCCCTGGGTGGTTCAGTCCAGTGGAGCATCCGACTTTGGCCCAGGTCACGATCTCACAGTTTTGTGAGTTCGAGCCCCACGTCGGGCTGGCTGCTGTCAGCGCGAGTCTGCTTGCTTTGGAGCCTCTGTCCACCTCTCTCTCTGCCCCTCCCCTGCTCGTGTTCTCTCTGTCTCTCTCCAAAGAAATCAATAAACTTAAAAACGAAAAAGAAAAGCTGGAGGGTAAGTTTTGCTCATTCGGTACATTCCACAGCTCAACCGAGTCCGTCTGGGAAGTTGCACTCTTATTCCAACTATAAATCCAGTAGTTTGAACCTTTGAAAAAATGTTTCTTTCGGAATTAATGCCCTTTCCTCCCAAGAACGTTCATGACTTTCTATTTTCCTTTTTAATTCCTCTCAACGGTTAGCATTCACGCCTTGGAAGCGGTTGTCGTTTCTAGAAATGGTCAAACCCATTCCAAACACCAGGAGATAAGGCTGGGTGACATTGTTGGGGGTCCAAATGAAATATGTCCAAAAAAATGACAACACTGGTTTTTTTCCCTCCTGTGACCTGTAAGCTTGCTGAGAAGAGGAAAAAGGCTGAAAGGGCGATATTACGTGATGGTCCAAAATATATGAGCTCCCAAGTAATCGGGACTTGGCCATTCTTGCTTTTGGAGTTCAGCTATCCACCAATTGGCCACATTATAGGTGGTTTTTATTTTCGTATTAAGAGACCCTGGGATTTCCGAGTTTCTCCATAATTACCATGTGTCACTTTTCTACTTAAGTAGAAACTTACGCATATGAATAAAAAGTCTCCAAAGATAGCAAAGATTAAAATATTTAGTCATAGGTTGCGGGCTGACTTTTCTTCTGCCGAAATTGTCCCAAATATTTTTATATCATCGTCTCACTTATAAATATTCTGAATGTAAAAGGGAGATACCCGGGCTCATTATATTTATTCTAGTTATCCCAAAGAAGCATGTTTGCAGTTTAAAAAATTGCACAGTGATCGACGACCCCATAGTACATTAAGTAACACACGTGGTGATTTTACAGACTCATCTTATGCAGAAATCATAATCAGTTAGCGAAACGTAATGTCTTATCCCGTGCAACTTTCTACTTTACCTTCTACGGAAAACCATATTTTCTTTGTTTTCAGTATACTTGGGTAGGGGCTGACTGTGGAGAAACCTCACATTTATGAATATTTGAAAACCAAATTAAGTGATTGACAACAAAGTTGCAAGGCTTTTGCCTAATTTTTTTGCTATTGTGTTCCCCTTGAGGACTTTAAATCCTCTGAAAAATCCACCTGGAAAAACACGACGGACTCGGAAAAAATCAAAACCCAAATCAAATTACTATTTGTTCTCAACATTATCAGAGGTGTGATTTAATTGCAAGTGAAAAAAGACGATGACTTATGAGCCCCATTTTCCGAATTATCACTAGCTTTTCTCTTGTCTCTGTGATCTTAGAATAATGCAAAAAACTTGGGGGGGGGGGCTTTATTTTTCTCTCCCGAGACTGCAAATAACTAGAAATGGATGTCCTTTTAGTGTAATTTACTATTTGGAAAGAGTCAGACAGTAATATCTCTATTAACAAGGAAGCTATGTGCCAGACCTGCATTTTGCTGCCAGAAACCTCATTACCAAAGGTACAGATAATATCCAGGATGAGAGAAAATCATTGCCCACTTCTCAGCTAACTCAGACCGTAGCTCCTTAGTCTCTTAACAAGGTAGGGAGACGACTATGACTACTTTGGCACATTTCCCCACCCAGCAGAGGCCTCAAGCCCAGACTCCCTTTTCCCCTACTTGCCACCACCCTGACTCGGTTGCAAATTTCCCCCAATGCCCGCTGTGGCCAGGGAGGCTGAGTACAAATATGTTTTATTCACATGTGCCATGTTGTCAGATGTGGATCCAGGTTTTCTAGGTCTTAAATTATATACAATTCATAGGACTATCTTTAAGAAAAAGAAGACCAAAAAAATGTAAACACAAATTAGGTAACAAAATGAATATTTACTTAGAATTTAGATATCTCTGGGGCGCCAGGGTGGCTCGGTCGGTGAGGCGTCCGACTTCGGCTCAGGTCACGGTCTCACGGTCCGTGAGTTCGGGCCCAAGTCAGGCTCTGCGCTGACAGCTCGGAGCCTGGAGCCTGCTTCACCCCAGAGGATGGTGAAGGTCAGCAAATTGGCAAAGTGGCCCAGGTTCACGGGAAGAAATCTATCATCTGCCCTGAATGCGTACGGCGGGAGAAGGTGACTGGTACCACCGTCCACGTGGGCATCCACCCCAGCAAGGTGGTTATCACTAGACCAAAATGGGACAAAGGCCACAAAAAGATCCTTGAACGCAAAGCCAAATCTCGCCAAGTAGGAAAGGAAAAGGGCAAACAGAAGGAAGAAACAATCGAGAAGATGCGGGAATAAAGTAATCTTAAGTACGACTTTAAATAAAAATTGTACACATGAAAAAAAAAAAACCCGGACTAGCACAAACATTAGAAAATGCATACAAATAACATAATATTTATACTAATTAACCCCTTGACGCGTAGTACGCCGTTTTCTCACTTTTTAAGCTGCATGCTCTTTGTCTCTTCATACGACAGTGGTTTTGTAACATACACGTCCATACAGAAAAGAGATAACCTTTCCTCTAGCATGATCGATCAAAATTTGTTTTCACTATTATTGATAGTTCAGCAAAGGTTCTTTCATCGTCACCAGTCTTCATTACTGACATCAGATAAACTTCAAGTTTTTAAATGAAAAGAGGATATGACTTCTGGCCTACATTTCCATGTTAGGCGTCAGATGAGAAGGCACAGTAAAGAGGCAGTGTAAGCCATTCCTACCCCCTGACAGGTATCGATAACATAATTATACCCCCAGGTAACTGCAAACAGCATAAATATATTCCATTAACCCCCAACTAAATGTATCTCCACTTGTACAAAGTTTCAATCATACAAACAGACCCTAGAGATTAGTCTACTGCTTAGTGTACATTTGCTATGGTAGATGTTAAGTGTTTTTTTTAAATAATTTTTTTAAAGTTTATTTGTTGTGAAAGAGACAGACAGAGTGAGCGGGGGAGGGGCAGAGAGAGACTGGGAGAGAAAATCCCGAGCAGGCTCCACACTGCCAGCGGCAGAGCCTGACGTGGGTCTCGAACTCACGAACTACGAGAGCATGACCTGAACTGAAACCAAAACGCAGACACTTAACCAAGTGAGCTACCCAGGTGCCCCATGTTAAGTGTTTTTGTCATAATAATAATAAGAAGAAGAATAAGAAGAAGGAAGAGGAGAAGATGAAGGAGAAGAAGAAGAAAGAGAAAGAAAGAAAGAAAGAAAGAGAAAGAAGAAAGAAAGAAAGAAAGAAAGAAAGAAAGAAAGAAGGAAAGAAAAGGGGGGAGAAGAAGAAGAAGAAGAAAGAGAAAGAAAGAAAGGAAGAAAGGAAGAAAGAAAAAGAAGAAAGAAAGAAAGAAAGAAAGAAAGAAAGAAAGAAAAGGGGGGAGAAGAAGAAGAAGAAGAAGAAGAAGGAGGAGGAGGAGGAGGAAGAGGAGGAGGAGAAAATAGAAGCAGAAGAAGAAAGAGGGAGGAAACTTTTGGAAGTGATGAATATGTTTATGGCATAGACTGTGGTGATGGTTTCACAGGCATGAACTCATCTCCAAACTCATCAACTTATACACATTAACTATGTATAATTTTTCATATGACAATAAAGTGGTTTTTATAAAATGTATCCCCGATTCTACTTTCCCTTAGCCTAATGCCCAAAATGTCTGAATCCACTCAGATGCCATCTACAAGAAGAAAAGTATGATGGAGACGTAGTCAAGATGGAAAGAGACAGTGGTCTTAACCCTTTTCAAATCTCGCAAAAACATAAGACCACGTGAACACATTGCCTTAGGAGGGACCATGTAAATGATGAGCCCTGAAGCTTATTCCTAATGTGCCTGACAGTAAATCCATAGTGATTCTTGTACGTAGAAAATTTCCTATCTCAGGGCACCTGGGTGGCTCAGTGGGTTAAGTGTCCGACTTCGGCTCAGGTCACGATCTCGCAGTCCGTGAGTTCGAGCCCCGCGCCGGGCTCCGTGCTGACAGCTCAGAGCCTGGAACCTGCTTCGCATTATGGGTCACCCTCTCTCTCTGCCTCTCTCCTGTTCACACTGTCTCTCTCTGTCTCTCTCAAAAATAAATAAACATTAAAAAGTTCGAAAAACTTTTCCTACCTCTGTCCACTGAGAGGGTCTAGAAACATTAACATCCCAGCAGCAGTTACCACACCTTGTTCCCAGGTCTTGGTGCTTTAACTAGCATTCTCTCATAAATGGAGAGAACTGGCTGTAGAGGTGGGAAAGGAAAAGCACAAGACAAGTCTGGGATATTCTGTTTTGCCAGAAAGTAAGAAAGTGCCCCCTAAAATGACGTGGGCATGTCAAAAGGGCGCAGAAGCCAACTTCAAGGGGCTCCCATTAAACAACCTGAGATAATTTGACCATCGAGATACATAATGACAGTAACATATTATATAAATAATGACAGTAACATATTATTGCACTCATTTTATAAAACAGAAATTCATGAGACCATATTTTTATAAATAAGTAGGGAAAAAAGAAAAGCTGTCTCCTGTAGAACGCCAACTAGTAAATACATAAAGAATGGTAGAATCAGAAAATCACCATTGGAAGGGCACCTGGGTGGCTCAGTCAATTAAACGTCCAACTTCAGCTCAGGTCATGATCTCTCGGTCTGTGAGTTCGAGCCCGCGTCGGGATCACTGCTGTCCGTGCAGAGCCCGCCTCAGATCCTCTGTCTCCCTCTCTCTTGGCCCCTCCCCATGTGCTCTCTTGCTCTCTCTGTCTCTCAAAAAGTAAATAAATAAACATAAAAAAAGTTAATAGGGGTTCCCCGGTGGCTAAGTCGGTTGAGGGTCCGGCTGTTGATATCAGCTCAGGTCATGATCTCGTGGTTTGTGGGTTCAAGCCCCACATCGGGCTCTGCACTGGCAGTGTGGAGCCTGCTTGGGATTCTCTCTCCTTCTCTCTCTCTCTCTCTCTCTGCCCATCCCCTACTCACTCACTCTCTCTCTCTCTGAAAATAAACTTTAAAAATTTAATTAAAAAAAGAAAAGAAAATCACCATTGGAACAGGATATTTGTATAGTTTCAAAGTATCTCCCCACAAAATACAGACACAAACTGAGGGACAGTCTACAAAACAACTGAACTGTCCTCTAAAATGTGTAGGTCATAAAAGACAAGCAAAAACTGAGGAACGGTTCCAGATTGAAGAAAATTAAAGAGATGTGACAGCTAATTATGACACACGATCCTGGATTGGATCCAGGACCACAAGAAAAAATATATTTTATTCATTGACCAGTTAAGCTATAAAGGACATTATTGGGCCATTGGTGAAATTCTAATGGAGTCTTGGGATTAGACGGTATAAATGTTAATTTCCTGATTTTGATGGTAGGGCTATGATTATATTGAGGAGAGTACCCTTGTCTTTTAGGAAATACACGCTGAAATATTTAGGGGCAGTGGGCATGATGTTTGCAACTTACTCTCCTTTGGTTGGAAAATTTATTTTGGAAAAATAATAAAATATATGCCTATTTAAGGAGCTACTGATAAAGCAAAAGGGAATAACTGGGGAATCTGAGTGAAAAGTACTCTTTCAACTTTCCCGTGAGTGTGAAATTATTTCAGGAAGGTAACTTAAGAAGAAAAAAAGCTGGATGCACATTGCAGAATACTGTATTAAGGAGGGGGTTGTCTACTTAGAGTGATCTACTTTCTCTATTTTAAGTTTATTTCTTTATTTGGAGGGAGGGGAGGGGCAGAGAGGGAGAGAGAGAATCCCAAGCAGGCTCTGTGCTGTCCGCACAGAGCCCTATGTAGGGCTCGATCTCATGAATCGTGAGATCACGACCTGAGCCGAAATCCAGAGTTGGATGCTTCACCGACTGAGCCACCCAGGTGCCCAAACTGGTCTACGTTAAACACTACCACGTTTAGCTCATTTAATACTTCGAGCGGTGAGAGACCTCAAGGAAAACTAGTCATGGCATAAAGGATCTTAGCATAATTATAAGGGTCAGCGTGAAATATTGTTCCCCTCTTGACCAATTCTTAATCGTACATAACTTCTAAGAACACTCTTAGGGTATGAAGTGAGCTATAGCTATTTTTGCAAATCAGACATGTCAACTAGCCCTGAGCTCCTCGTACTAGATTCATGAAGTGAACAATGGAGGAACAATGAAGATATTAATTTAAAAAATAGAGAATGTGATTGTAACAGTAGCTGTTGGCATTCACTTCCAATGTCCGCCGACAAGAATCTTCAAAATGAAGTCAAGGGGCGCCTGGGTGGCTCACTCGGTTGAGCGACCGACTCCGGCTCGGGTCGTGATCTCACGGTTCGTGAGTTCGAGTCCCGAGTTGGGCTCTGTGCCGAAAGCTCAGAGCCTGGAGCCTGCTTCGGATTCTGTGTGTCCCTCTTTTTCTGCCCCTCCCCACTCTCACTGTCTCTCTCTCTCTCTCTCTCTGAAAAATAAATATTAAAAAGAAATGAGGTCAAGGAGGGGCGCCTGGGTGGCTCGGTCGGTTAAGCATCCACCTCTTGATCTCAGCTCAGGTCATGATCTCACGGTTTATGGGTTCGAGACCCGAGTCGGGCTCTGTGCTGGCAGCGTGGAGCCTGCCTGGAATTCTCTCTCTCTCCTTCTCCCTCTCTCTGCCCCTCCCCCAACTTGTGTGCTCTCTCCATCGAAATTAATGAAGTCAAAGAGTCTCTGTTAAATACATAAATACATCAAAATGGATCTAAAGGGCTGCTGAGAAGACTCCAGTATGTAGGAGAAAAGGGCTACAAGGTACCAAATAGCGATCTTGTTACCATCGTCGTTCTGCTCATGAAGGATTTCCTCAAGGACATGCGTGCATTACCTCCAGTGGGTCTCAGTGGAGTGGGGCAAGGAGGACAAGAAAAATCTCTTTAGGGATTTCTGTCTGGGTTAGGGGAGCAAAAACCTAAGATGAGACAGCCCTTTGGGACCTTCCATCAACGCTTGGTAAGACGCCTGACTTGTAAGGATACTGGGGACAGAAGGGCTGGGAGGGTCCCGCCTGAGAGTTAGGGCTTCAAACACAGTCCTTCCCGACTCCAAATCTAGTCCCCTTTCCATCATGCCGCTCTGCCTTTCTTTCTTTCTTTTTTTTCCTTTTCTTTTCTTTTTAAGTTTATTTTATTTTGAGAGAGAGAGAAAGAGAGAGAATCCCAGGCAGGCTCTGCACCACTGTCAGCTCGGAGCCCGATGTGGGGCTTGAACCCATAAACCTCGAGATGGTGACCTGAGCCGAAACCAAGAGTCCAACGCCCAACCGACAGAGCCCCCCCAGGCGCCCCCACCCTGCCTTTCTGGTACAAATGAATTCTTTTCACAAATCAAAGGGTTCCTTTAGAAAGTCGTGGCACCTACGGAGAAATGTCAAGTTCCCGCGCCACGTGTAGGAAGAAAATGTTTATGCGACTTCTTTCCTACCTCACTGAATGTTTACTCCCCAGATTTCAATGAAACAAAACTAAACGGAACCACCACCCATTTCCGGGATTCGAGCTAGAAGGGTTATTACCCATGGGCAACATCAACAGAAGCCCCAAGATCCTCTTTGAACACATCGTTCCTCCAAGCCATATTGCGAGGAAAATCAGAGTCCTTTGTATAGGAGAAAAATCTCTGTGAGAAATATGCAGAGGAATCATTTCATTTCTTTGCATCTGCCCTCCTGGTGGGAGGTATCGGGCCTTGGGTAGCCCAAGAAGCTATAGGAAGCATATTACAGAGAGTTTAATTTATTCCGAGAAAATCAGAATCAACTAATCAGAAGGAAGGGAAAAATGCATTAATTAAACAGCTTTACTCATGCAGAAAAGCTGCCAGCATGAGCATTTCAAATTACCTGGGCACACCTAATGCATTTGCATTTGCTCGGGAGAAATGCGTTCTGCCCTACAAAGCCACGAACATTTCATAATTCCGTTTGAGCGAATAACAAAAGGGAATTGACAGCTAAGAACCACCTTCCACACTTGGGGGCTATAGCCTTTTCCTAGGAATTTTTAGCTCATGCAGAAATTCTCTTCTTGACTAGATGTGGAGAGAGGAAGTGTAAAGTCTTCTGTAGAGTAAAAGGCTAAAAAAGAACCCCCTCCCCTCCCCCCTCCCCAACAAAGGAGGTGGGGCCTTTACTAGCAGGAGGCTAACGGCGTTCTTTTGTTAGATATTAACATAAAATAAGGCAATGGAAATGGATGTCCATCAACAGAATTAGAAAGGGACTAAGTAAGTTTTAAGAACAAAAGGTTTACTTCTTTAAATTACAAGAGTCGAGAAACAGCTGGAGGGAAGAAAAACTACAAAAAACGGTTGAATGGGATTATGTTGCAATATAATTTTATTATTGCAGATTGAATGTGTATAATCATTCTAACTCAAATAACCCTATAGGCGATACTTAAACACGTATATTTGTAGGTCTTATCTTAACTGTTTTCAATGCAGCTTATCCATCAAATGGCGCGATGTTTTTATTTTGGTATTTACTCCTGAGACGGCTTTTTTTTTTTTTTTTTTTTTTTTTTGGGATATATTTTTTTAAAGGGGTTTTCCTTAAATTCTTTTAAAGATGCATCAGGCCCTCTGTTGCTCTACCTTTTTTTTTTTTTTTTTTTTTTATCACATTTCCCCACTCCGTTTGGCACAAGAAAATATGCTACAATTACGAGTCGGGTTTATTATTCTGGAGTTTTCCAGGAGAGACAGATGGAAATGACCATTAGAAAACTTCCCCGCAGCTTCCTTTCTACTTCCGAAAGGAAAACGTGAATTTGACATCCAAAAGAACCGTAATGAAGCATGAGAGATACCCAACTTAATACGTGACATTTATCCCAATTCGGTCTAATTTAAGGCACCACGCATGTGGTTTTACGCTCAAAGAGAGAAAACCTGTATTTGTTGTCAATACAAGAGGCATGTGAAGTGAAAACCAGGCTAGAGAGGTAGACGAATGTACGTCCTTAAAGTATATGATTTGTCACGGAGTGCTTACTGAGATAGTCTGTAGTTTTGCCTGAAATGCCTTATCTGTGCTAATTTGGGATCAAGCTTCTAACCAGATTGATGGTGTCAGATCTGTAAAAGCACAGGTTAAAGTGGTCAGGGCTGAACCGCCAGTCCATCTACATGCAGGGCATTTCCTCCGGCTCAAAAAGACTAACAGAAGTTAGGCAGAAAGTAGGTATATTAGAGGGGCCCGAGAAAACCCTCCCCGAGTGGGAATGTTTTCGGAGACTCGGCTGTTTTCTTTTCACACAGTCTGATCGCATTTTGTGACATCCCTTCAGGCAACCTCACCCCTCTTGTTAAAACAAACTGCTTTTGCGGAATATCTATCCCCGAAGTCCTTTGAATGCGTGCATCATTTGTGGGAGAAAACAGACAGTAATTTCAACCGCCGCAGGGCTTAAAGCAGAGGGCTGACCTTCTAGGCTTGGGCTCCGATGCATTTAGGGTCTCCGCCGGAAAAATAACCTTTGGCGGTTAAATATACCAGGGTCTAAATGTACTGGTGAGACAGGTTTGTGAAATTGACATGAAGGTTTGAATATTCAGTTTTAAATATCCTGATGAAAGAAACTACACACACATGCCACTGATCTAATTAATACTTGTTGGCACATTCCTTAGAGCCGCTTGAAGTATAATAGGATTTCTAGGGGCCAAAACAACAAAAGATGTAAACTGCCTTTTCAATTGCAAACTTTGTTCGTTTATTTCATTGGTAAAAGAATGCAAATCTTAAGTCATTTTCTGCTAACGGACAGCACCTCTTTCCCACTGAATGTTTTTCCGGAGACCAGGGTAAAGCTCAGAGTGAAGTCAAGCACCCTCCCTTGAAAAAAAAAAAAAAGGCAGTTTAAAGAAATTTCACTGAATCGTCCCTGTCAGTTAGGACCTGACGTTTAAGTTAACTCTTGTGCTGGAGGTATTTTAACACACCTACAGATATGTATCGCTCCGGAACATAGATATGGCCGCTTAAGTCTCAACAGTATTTTCTATAAATGTTTGTAATGCAAATATAAATCAAATGGTGGCAACATCTTTCGTGAGTTTGCACAAACCGAAATATCCATATACCTTGGTTTAATTTCCTAGTAAATATTTACTTCAAATATAATGAGACAATTACGAGAGTTCACTCACTGTTAGCATGATTTCTGAAGGACCGAGCAAGGGCTAAATAGTAGGTGCTCAATAAAATTTGAATAAATGGTCAAATGGTCAACATAAAGAAGAAAGCAAGAGAGGAGATTCAGCAGACGGAGAAATGAGGAAAGGCAAAAGTGCAAAAGAGGCAGAGAAGAGGAAGAGAAAGAATATGTGTAACCACAGGTTTGGTCATTTCCACTGTTTCAAAAGATTATTTCAGGCAAAACAGCAATCTGATTTTATTCGTGTTGTGCTCAATCCCTAATTTATACATATACGTCATCTTAAAATGTACTACAGAGGTCCCAAGAGTCACTATTAGTAACAAAGTTACCTGATTTTTACTTGCATAGACTGTACCTGATTCTACACGCTATTAATATGGATTCTTCCTACTTACCTGCACTCCAGGGTCTTATCTGTAACTACCTCTAAGCCTCAAGTCACACTACCTTAGTTAATCCAGAAGTTAATGTAGCTGCCTCAGATAGGAGACCGAGGAAACATGATGGTGGAAAGGAGGAGAAGTTTCCCTACAACCTCTTAGGTTTAGTCCTTGGGGCTTGTAAATTAAATTAACCAAACACAGAGTAAGAAGAAAAAAGTTATACGATTGTTTATTAATATTTTACATGCATGCGAGTTCACAGAAAAGAAGCAAAACTCAAAGAAGTGGTTAGACTCTGGGCGTTGCATGCCCTTTTTAACAATGGCAAGGGGGTTTGAGCTTCCAGTGCCTGGGAAAATTGTGGGGAAATGCCTAGGAAATATACGGGGAAACTAACAGAAGATAAGGGTTATTTGAGTAAGGTTTGTTAATGTAGACTCATCTCTGTGCCAACGTTCTGTCTCTGGTGATGAGTCACTCCCTTCTTACTGACACAAGACAGGGGGACATCTTCCCAAAGGGAAATGTTTGCCCCGCTTTTAGGCAAGTAAAGGGAGGACAGAGAACCCTTCCTGCATCTGTTGATTCTCAGTTGCCTTCGGATCAAAATGATCCTTATGCCAAAGTAGCATAATCTGGGGTGGCATATCCTGATTCCCCTTCAACAGCCAAATTCGGTGTGGCCTCCAAAATTGGATTCTGGCCCAGAATAAGGACATTAGTGAGACCACTGGCAGAACTGGAACGTCCACATCTTCACTGCACAATACACTCATCACTGGCCGCACGTGGCTACCAAGCACTTGAAGTGTGGATGGTCCAGGCTGCGTGTAGATTACACACTGGACTTGGAAGACATGGCATAAAAAAAAAAAAAAAAAAAAAAAAAAAAAAAAGAACAGAATGGACACTATTAACACTAATTTCATCTGTTTCTTTTTACGGTTTAAAATATGGCTGCTAGGAATTGTCAAGTTAACATGCAGTTTGCCTCATATTCCCATGGGACGGGGCTGGTCTAGAAGTTCAAGCGAAGGAATTCGTAGGTAGGTCCTGGAGCAGGAATCTGAGATTGGTGTTTTTTGGAGAAAGACATGATTCAAGAGACTCCCAGCTCCTCCCACACCCCTGTTCCCTTTAAGAAAAGGGAAGAACGATCCCAAAGGCGATCCAGAGATCAACAGGACGGCCATTCCCAGCACAGGCCAGGGAACTGGACTAGTTCCTCCTAGGTTTCAAAGGGTAGGGCCTCCTCTCCGGATTGGCAGGCCACAACGACTCCGCCCACGACCGCAGGCATACAAGGCCCCTGTAGAGAGCCTCAGGGTGGGCACTGCCCCACTGCACCATGGGAGTGATGTTGCCTCCCCATGGTCCTGGAGGGCAGAGCACTGGACCCAAGAAGATAATTCTCGAGCCTTAAGATCTCGTGCAATTTGCCTTACTCGGTTTTGGACTTGCCCGGAACCTAGCGCCCCCTTCTTCCTTTCCATTCCTCCCTTCTGGAATGTGGATGTCTATCCCATGTCCGTGCCAGCACTGTATTGTGGAAGTGCGTGACTTGTCCGGTGTCACAGGCTTGTGACGGGAGAGGAATGTTGTCTCGGGATGAATACAACCTTGAGTCTCCCTCACATCTGATTTAGATGACATTTACATGGTACTCTGGACTTCAGACGTCAGGGCTGATGCTGGAATGAGTTAAGATTTGGGGGGCATTTTGCTTGCAAGAAGGACATGGCTTTTGTGGGTCCAGGGATAGAATGTTACCGGCTAAATGTCTGTGCCTCCCTGAAATTCATATGTTAAAGCCTCAGCCCCCCGTGTGAGGTGTTTGGAGGTGGGCCCTTGGGGAGGTAATTAGATTTAGATGTGGTCAAGACAGCGGGACCCTTGTGATCTGATTTGTGCTCTTACAAGAAGAGGGAGAGACAGACAGACAGACAGAGAGATCCACAAACGTGCAGCAAACAAAGGCCATGGGAGCACACAGTGAGAAGGCAGCCGTCTGCAAATAAGAAAGAGGGCTCTCAGGACACACCAAATCTGCCAGCACCTTGATCTTGGACTTCCCAGGCTCCAGAACCATGAGAAATCAATTGCCGTGTAAGCCACCTAGTCTACGACGTTTTGTTTACCAGCCCGAGCACAGTAAGAGACCAGCTAAACTATGAACTCCTTGAGGATAGACACTATACCTCCTTCTAGATTCACATAGATCCGACAAAACTGCTGGGCATAAAGCAAATGTTCCCTCAAAACGTCTTGGCTGATCAAATAGTTATAACAGGGACACCTGGGTGGCTCAGTCCATTAAGCGGCCGACTCTTGATTTCGGCTCCGGTCGTGATCTTGTGGCTCATGGGTTCGAGCCCCACACGGGGCTCCACGCTGACAGCGCAGAGCCTGCTTGGGATTCTCTCTCCCTCTCTCTGCCCCTTCCCACTGTGCACACACTCTCTCCGTCTCTCTCTCTCTCAAAATAAATAAATAAACTTAAAAAAAAAAAAAAGAAATACAGATATCTTAAAACCCAAAAACCGGTTATAGCGCACATCGTCTTCTATAGATTAACGTTTATGGCCTAAATCTATCTGTTCGCCACCGCTGCTCCAAAGCTTAAAATACTCTCACGGTCGATATCCTCAATCGGCATACTCTTTTAATTGTTCTCATAAATGTCTGCTTAATACAAAAGAAATAGGTGGAAACTCACACATAGACAGGCTCTGGTCCCTGCTCTGCTACTTAGTAGCTTTGGGATTTGAGGCAACTCTCGGAAACTCTTAGATTTGGTTTTCTCATATATAAAGTGAGGTTTATAATGCCTCGCCTGTCGCACCCGGTTGTTGTTGGGATATATACCCATCAAAGCATTCCCCTTTTGTAATCCGAAAGACCTACGTTCGAAGTCAGGCTCTGCGACTTACCGGGTGTGAGACCTTCATCAAATTTCTTACCTGGCCTGTACCTCAGTTTACTCGTTTGCAAATAAAGGCACAATAATGTCTCCATCTCCGTGCTCTAGCGACTTGAGATATGACGCAGAGTGACTTGGGGACTGTGAGGACCTTAGCACGTCGCCAGAAATTCTACGATTTGCTCCGTAAGCGATGGGTATTAAGAATGTGGTGAGCATGTGATTATCATGCGTGACTTCTCGTTGCAAAATTGGTTGACGTGGAAGAAAATGATGAACTCTTCCGGGCACATGACATCATCGACTCCTTTCCGCTGAATGCTTCCATGTTAAAGTTTGTAAGCATTTATAGGATTGGAACAGGGACCAGAAATGAACTCCATCTTTACCCATACACCCTTGATGGTTATTTGTAAAGATTATTCCACTTGGAACTTGGCGAATCAAATAAAATTGCTTTTCTAGATGGCTTGTGGGTCTTTATAGCTTTAACGAAAGGCTTTAAATTGATTCCAAGAAGGAGTATGATTTAAGGTGAGCAATGAAACTCTGTGTTTGTAGTCTGGGAAGGATTTTCTCTGTGACCCTAACTCATCGCGTCACAGAAGAATGGAATGGATTAGTTGGAAGGCCTCTAAGGGATCATCTGCCAAACTTCTCGTTTTATAGATGGGGAAATCGTGGCCCAGAGAAAAGAAATACCGTGAGGCTACTCAGTTTATAAAAAGCACTGGGACCAGAACCTTCATCTCCCGATTGTTAAGACTGTCTTCTTTCTGTTGGACTCGACCTCCTGCTGCAAACGACCCCATTCTTTCTTCAGGGTTATAGATGACATACGTGATTGAAGGAAAGAATCTCTGAATTGGGTAGCTTGATCTTGAACACACCCAGCAAAGTCCCAATTCTTGAGCCAGATCCCATAGGCTCATGAGAAGTCGTTGGACCAAACCTATAGGAAGGAAATAAAACTGGTACCTGGGCATACCATTTGCAGGTAAATGCACCACACACACACACACACACACACACACACGCACACGTACATCTCTCTCGCCTGAATTCTGTAACATGGTATGCAGGTCTTGTAACAAACTTATCCCGCATCATGTGCATTAGCTGTCGAATCCACACAATGGTGATCGATCTATGGCCTTTAGAGGATTGGCCATCAACCGTCCTAGCACGGAGGCAGCCTTCAGTTTTCTTATCATTAAACCGGTAATAACGTCAGTCAGCTACCTACATGTATGGTATCCGGCCCACCCACCTCTGTTTCACTTGAACGCAAGGCCCACGAGAGCAGAGGGCTTTGTCCATTTCGGTTGCTGCCGCATCGCCTGGATCTTATGAAAAGAGCAGGTGGTATTTGGGGCGCCGGTTCTGATGCTTAGATTTCCTTCTTTTTAAAATTTTTTTCTTAATGTTTATTGATTTTTGAGAGACAGAGAGAACGAGCCCGAGCATGAGCAGGGGAGGAGCAGAGAGGGAGGGAGACACAGAATCCGAAGCGGGCTCCGGGCTCCCAGCTGTCAGCACGAAGCCCGACGCGGGGCTCGAACCCACAGACCGTGAGATCATGGCCTGAGCCGAAGTCGGACGCTTAACGGACTGAGCCACCCAGGCGCCCTGAGACTTCTTCCTATCATGACTTCATGCAACGATGTTGAAAGTCGGGCTATGCTGTAATCGTTGCATAAAAATTAGCCAAGTATCCAAAATGGCACCATAGCCTAGAGACTTTAAAACAGGAAAACTAGTAATGAGGTCAACTGTCTAATCGTGCCTTTTATATGGCACTTTACAGTAAACCGATGAGAAACGCCCCGAATGCACATATTCTTGATAAATAAGGATTTCAGTCCTCTCCTCTGTTTTCCTGGCACCCGATATAACCGATGTGACCAATCGCAAGTAACCCCATCAGATTTAAAGTCGAAGCCTCGCGTAGTCGGAACAAAGGAAACGCTACAAAATAAGGGGACGGGGCCGGACTAGGAAGGGGCCGCAAGTGGCTCATAAATAACGGACCGCATCCTGCCTGACAACCTAGAAGAATCAAAGGGGTACATTTTGTTATTGTTTAGAAACGGGATGAACATTTCAAACGTTTCCAATGAGCCCGGCTTTTGTCTCTTCCTGTCGCCTTGAATGGTGATCCGCAATGCATGATCAGCCAAGTGGCATCAGCTCTAATGCTACCATCGTGTGCCAGCCAGAGGGGGCGCGAAGGGGGAAATCGGATTTGCCACTGCCAAGGGCCACCTAGATTAATAAAAGGAACCCTCCTTTCGAGCCCGTTGTGTTTCCCGGGAGCTGACAAGCAGATCAAACCTCCCCAAGCAAGGGTCAGGTTAATGACGGTTTCAAGCAGCGATCTCGAAATGCATTCTAACATGCCTTTGCAAAGGTATAATTCAAATGATTACCTCATGTGTTCCCAAGGGGAATCGCGTGGTGTCCTGTTTCCACAGCACTCAATTTCACAACGTTTTGCAAAACTGCTCTGTGTGATGTCCTCCTTCGAGAGTCGCAATAGCACAGCCCTAACTTTCTAAATCTGGGCCTGCAGTAATGACAGACTTTGAACGAATGCCTTCCTCCAGCACGAGAAGGAAGCACGAGTTCAAAACATTCGACCTTTCCCAGCGTTAAGCCCTAAGCTACGCTGACTGAGGTGGCCCGTTTTCCTTGTGTCACCTGTGCGAAATGCCCAGCCTTCGGCTGGATCGGAAGGCCACAGTCCACTGAATATTTCTACAAGGATCACTCGGGTAATCAGAAAAACAATAGGGGATATACGTTTTGAGAATACATATCTATGGGTACGCATTTCCCTTTTCTCTTCGAGAATCTTGTCTGAAACAGGCAAAACTGACAGTGAAGAGACAGGGGTTCAAATCCAGAGTTGGCCAATAACTAGTTTGTGAGCTTTGGCTTGTTTTTTAAGCTCTCCAAACCCAAATTTCCTGATCTGCTAATAAAAAGATCTCTGAGGGCTTCTCCAGCTTCGACAGAAAGAAAAGAAAAGGGAAAAAAAAGGTAGTAAAGAACTTCTGGATTAAAAAAAGAGAATTTGTGCCCCAGATGTTGAGTTTCCAGATGCACTTGAACCTGAAATTTAAACACATGTGATATTGTGTGTTTGTCTGTTATTTAGGAATGAAAATTGTCTCATAATCAGTTATTTCAAAAATGTATCCCAATTCAGTTTCATGATCAATTAATACTGAGTTGTTGAGTTTTCCCTATTCTTTTTCTCTCATTCTGTCTACGATGGTTAAATTAAAAAGAATATCATTGAAATCAATTATTTCTACTCAGAAATTATCATGCAAATGTGGGGTTTTTTCCCCCCATCAGATTATTTTCCAATACTTTGTAATTAGAAATTGTATTGTGTTAGGGACACCTGAGTGGCTGACACCTGAGTTGGTTAAGCCACTGAGCCTCTTGGTTTCGGCTCAGGTCATGATCTCATGGTTTTGTGAGTTCAAGCCCCACATCAGGCTGTGCATGAACAGTGCGGAGCCTGCTTGGGATTCTCTCTCTCCCTCCCTCTCTACCCCTCCCCCACTCGCTCTGTCTCTGTCTCTCTCAAAATAAATAAACTTTCTAAAAAAATGTAAAAACAGAAATTGTATTGTGTTAGAAAAAAAAAGCTCAGCTACACGAGGAAGCAGAATATTATGATCCTTAAATATTTTAGTTGACAGTAAAACTCCATTCTGGTCAATGTGTCCTCTTACGTTCCACAAGGCTATTTGCCTTTAGTTCTCTGTCTGGTGTCTGGGAACGATAGCCAGGAGAGCTAACCAGGTGTTGATTACAGCCAATACGTTCCAAGAAAATAAAGGAAAAGTAACTTTCCAAACACTATCCCTTAACCTAACCAAATGGTGAAGACACGTCTGTAATCACATAACAGGCAAAATGCGCCTGGCCTGGATGATTTTTATTCTCGTGCATATAAATAGCAGCAGTTACTAAAACCAAGTGAAGCTTACCATCCAGGAAACTCCACTCTTTAAAGTTTAGATGGCATGAAATGCGTCAGACTATCATACAAGTCTCAAACAAGAGCCAATCCCATTACTTTGTTTGATTGAAAGTCTGGCGTATTTGTTTCTAACATTTGACCCACGGCGACTACAGTGTTGAATCAACCCTTGATGCCTCCCTGCAGGTAAAGAAACAGCACACGCGGGGCACTTGGGTGGCTCAGTCGGTGAAGCGTCCAACTTCGGCTCAGGTCATGATCTCCCGGCTTGTGGGTTCGAGCCGCGCGTCGGGCTCTGTGCTGACAGCTCGGAGCCTGGAGCCTGCTTCACATTCTGTGTGTGTGTGTCTCTCTCTGCCCCTCCCCTGCTCTCTCTCTCTTTCTTTCTCTCTCTCAAAATTAAATCAACATTTTAAACTTCATATATTGAAAAAAAAAATAAATACAAATGCCAAAAAAAAAAAAAAAAAAAGACATAGCACACGCAAGTGTCCTGTGGCTGGGCCAAACCTCTCCATTATAGAATCTCAACGTATCCTGTTGTAGCGCTTGTCACAGTTGAAGTTTTATATTTAAATGTGTGATTGTTTAATTAATGTCTATATCTCAGAAGAATGGCATTGAGGGTCTTTAACCACACCAGAAGGATTTTGTTCTTTGTCCTAAAGATGAGAACCCACTGAAGGGTTTTAAGTGTTTTGTTGAGGAGGAGGTGATAGGGTTGGATATACCCTTCGGAAAGATCACCCTAACTTCCATGCGGGGAATGGACTGTGACTCTCACATTTACGGTCATTCGATTTCTGCCAAGGGTGCCGAGGGAATCAACGGGGAAAGAATCGTCTTTTTGAAAAATGGTGCCGGGACAACCGGACATCCACGCGTGAGAGAACAAAGCGGATTCCTATCTCACCTCATCCAAGTATCAATCCCAAATGAACCAAAGATCCAAATATAACAGCTAAGACTATAAAATACCTCAAAGAAGACAGGCAAAAGTTTCTTAGATGTGACACCAAAAGCAAAAGCATTCAAAGAAAAACTAGGTAAGTTGGACACCATCGAGATTACAAAGATTTGTGCTTTGAATGACGCTATAAAGAAAATGAGAAGATGACCCCAAGAACGGGAAAAAAATTATTTGTACATCATACATCTTGCAAGAGACTTGTATCCAGAATATACAAAGGACTCTTACCACTCGATTAAGAAAAGACAAATAACTCGATTTTTAAAATGGGAAAAGGAACTGTATGGACATTTCTCCAAAAGAGATGCACAAATGGCCAACAAGTACATGAATATACGTTCAACATAATCAGTCATTAAGAAAATGCAGATCAGGGGTGCGTGGCTGGCTCAGGCGGTTGAGCGTCTGACCCTTGGTTTAGGCCGTGGTCGTGAGTTCGAGCCGCACGTCGGGCTCTGCGCTGGCAGCATGGAGGCTGCCGGGGATGCTCTCTGTCTCCCTCTCTCTCTGCCCCTCCCCTGCCCACGTGCACACGTGCTCTCTCTCTGTCTCTCAAAAATAAATAAGTGAACATCTAAAAAAATGCAAATCAAAACAAAGGAGCTACGGCTTTACAGCCACTAGGGTGGTTTGAATCAAGGTCAGGTAACAAGTATTGGCAAAAGGATGTGGAGAAATTGAAACCATACACTGCTGGTGGGAACATGACATCATGCAGCCAGTTGAGAAGAGAGTCTGCCAGTTCCTCCAAAAGCTAAACATAAAGTTACCATATGACCTGGCAATCCCATTCCTAGGTGTATCCCCAAGAGAAAACCAAAGTATATACCCGCACAAAAACTAGCAGGTGAATGTTCATGGCAGCGTTATTCATAACAGCCCAGACGGAAACAGCCCAAATGTCCATCAACCGATGAAGGGATAAACAAAATGTGGTCTATCCCCACGTGGATGGATCTTGAAACGTTATGCCAGGTGAAAGAAGCCAATCGTGAAAGATTGCATATTACATGACACCATTAAATGTAATACGCATAACAGGCAAATCTATAGAGACAGAAAGTGGATTAATGGTTGCCTAGGACTGGCCATGAGATGGGCAGGGAGGAGCGAGAAGTGACAACTATAAGGTCACAGGGTGTTATGGAATTGCCGGGGATGTTCTAAAATTAGATGGTGGCGATGATTGCGCAATGATATAGAAGCCAAAACTTTATGGTATGTGAATTGTATGTCAATAAAACGATTACCAACAGGAGTCTCCTGCAATGGCCTGACTAAACGTGGTATTGATCGAGATGGAGCCAAGTGGATGAATTTGAGAGATATTTCAGAAGCAAACCCGACAGGACAGGCTGATGAATTCGATGGAGACACTGGGAGAAAGGGAAATGTTGAGGAGGCCTCGGGTTTTTTGCTTGCACAGTGGAGTAGATGGTTTTGCCGCTCGCTGTGACGCCGAACACTAGGAGGGGAGGCAAGTTGAATTCGAGGTAGCCAAGCGGAGACGTTGAGTTGCACAAAGGGGTCTAGAGCTCACAGGAGAAACCTGAGTTGGGGTTATAAACCCTGTGATCTACAGCACGAAGATAGTATCTTAAGCCACGTAAATAGATTAAATCACCCAGGTAAACAGTATGGATCGACGTGGTAAGAGCATCTAGAACACTTCTGAACTTCAATGCTTCATAGTCGGGTACAGGAGGAGAAACCTGCAAAGGAGACCCAAAAAGGAGCCAAATAAAACTGGGAGACTGTGGTTTCATAGAAGGCAAGGCATTTATGTATTTTAGGAAGGAAGGAATGATGGTCAGTATCAAACGCTGCCGAGAAGTTGAATATAAGGAAGACTAGAAAGTCTGTTAGCTTCGCGGAGGTTCCTCAAAAAGTTGAAAATAGAACTACCCTATGATCCAGCAATTGCACGACTAGGTATTTACCCAAGGGATTAAAAAAAAATACTAATTGTAAGGGATACATGCACCCTGATGTTTAGAGCAGCATTATCAACAATAGCCGAAGCCCAAGTGTCCATCAACTGATGAAAGGATAAAGAAGACGTGCTGTGTATGTGTGTGTGTGTGTGTGTGTAGATAGATAGATAGATAGATAGATCACTCAGCTGTCAAAAAGAGTGAAATCTTGCCACTTTCAGCAACATGGGTGGAGCTAGAGTGTATTATGCTGAGTAAGTCAGAGAAACACAAATACCGTATGATTTCACTCCTATGTGGAATTTAGGAAACAAAACAGATGGCCATACGGGAAGGGAAAAGAGAGAGAGAGGAAAGCAAACCATCACAGACTCTTTTTTCTATTTTAAGCTCAACGTGGGGCTTGAACTCACAGCCCTGAGATCAAGACCTGAGCTAAGACCAAGAGTTGGACACTCAACTGACTGGGCCACCCAGGCGCCCCGAGAGGCTCTTGACGATAGAGAACAAACTGAGGGTTGATGGAGGGAGGGAGGTGGGGGATGAGCTAAACGAGTGATGGGTACTAAGGAGGGCACTTGTTATGATGAGCGCTGGGTGTGATACGTAAATGATGGAGCACTACATTTTACTCCTGAAACCAATATTACACTACACGTTAGCTAACTAGAATTTAAATAAAAATTTGGAAACAAGGTAAAAAAGTATGTCAGCTTTAATGACCTGACAATCACTGACGACCTTCATGAAAGCTGTCGTAGCACAGTGGCATGGGTGTGAAGTTCAAGGGCCATATAGTCAAAGGACACACCATTGGGTTAGTACCGGGGGCTGAGGAATGAATCAGCCATCAATACCTAGGAAGAACATGACACTGTGGAAAAAACATCAACGAGTTATTGAAATAGGTTTAGAGAATTTCAAAAACAGGGCCTTCATATCAAAACATGGTATTTGTTGGGGTTCCTGGTAGAGCATGCAACTCTTGATCTCAGGGTTGTGAGTTCGAGCTCCCCGTTGGGTATAGAGACTACTTAAAAAATAAATTATAATTAAACAAACAAACAAACAAACATGGTATTTGTATGGCTTGTTGGGTTTATCATATCAGAAATGCTGTTCTAGGGGCGCCTGGGTGGCTCAGTCGGTTAAGCGTCTGACTCTTGATTTCGGCTCAGGTCATGATCTCGTGGTTCATGAGTTCGAGCCCTGTGTTGACCTCTGCGCTGACAGAGGGGAGCCTGCCTGGGATGCTCTGTCTCCCTCTGTCTCTGCCCCTCCCCTGCTCTCTCTCTCTCAACAATTAATAAATAATCATTAAAAAAAAAAGAGAGAAATGCTGTTCTATGAAATAGCCCACAGACTGCTTTGGGAGAACATCATAGACCCTTCGTGTGCTTCCAGAACACTCTGAGGAACACGGATCTGTATATCAAAATAACTGCTTGAAAAAGAAAAGAAATTTACTTATTGAAGCCCAAGGAGAAAAATTATTCTTTTCTTTCAGTCTCGGAATCTTCAATTGTAAAATGATAAACATAGACTAGCTTATTGACGTCCCTTCCTGTGTTCCCATTCTAGCGACTCTATCTCCATTTATTAAACTTGCAAATCAGCACCCCCATACCCTCAGTGCTTTCACAGAATACCTCCCACCTCCTGCCCTAACAACGACCTGGTTCTCTAGAAAGACAAGGAGCCTCACCATGAAGCTCACAGCAACCAAAGTTGCTTGATCTTGAAACATCCAAATTCGGAATGGACTGGAGAGGGCGGGATAGACTACGGCACCAGCACCCTTCTGCCCCCCCATTGTCTTATCCGACCCTTGCTCCGACTTCGTGAAAAGCCTCCCTGCCTCTAATGTTCACACCATCTGGAGATACCAGCTTCTACGCCTCCCTGGTGTGATCAGTTGCCCCTCTCCCAGGCATCCCCCTTCCTTCCCTGAGGACTCTGGCATCTGGCTCACGGGTATTCTCTCTACCTCAATTCCCAGCACCACTGGCCCGTCAGAAAAGCCATCCCACACCCTAGACTCACATTTGTTGCTTACTCAGCTCTCACGGTCACATCGTGAATATCGCCAGCTTCTAGAACTCCTTCACCTCATAATCATAAATTTGTATAGCCTACTTGCTGACCAGGAACACCCATCTTCTAGACTAGGCCTTCCCCCTAGTCAAGCTCCAACTCTGGGCTTCCATCCTTCTCTGCTCCTGGTTTTATCTTATCACTTGCCAGATCACCCTGAAACTCTTTGGTAACACGTCTGTCTCCCACGAAGACCTCAAGGGCAGGAACCGTTTCCCTCACTCTGAGAACCCATCGTGTGGCACACGGTAGGCACGGATGGACGTTTCCGCGTGACTTCTACATTCGAAGCACCGTGCTCGGTATTTGAGGACCACCCAAGGCTGAGTGAAAATGTTTCTGCTTCCAGGAAATCTAGAGGCTCGTGGAAGGCATAAGACGAATCCATTAAACACGAATGTCAAGGTGGAACGTGAGAGGCGCGTCAAAGAATGTAAAAGCAAAATGCTAGGGGATCGCTAAGGTCATGGCGGTGGGGGACGGAGAGAGGGAAGAGCGTGATGGTTTCCGCGAGGAGGTCAGAGAAAGCTTCGCAGAGGCTGTGACATGTGAGCTCGTCCGGAGGAATGGGTGGGAATCTGGGTACACGAGGACAGAGGAAGAGAGAACGCTGGGAAGAGGGGCCAGGAGGAGCAAAGGCAGCAAGTCAGGAAAACGCAACGCATGTCTGAGGAGTAACCGACTCAAGTGGGAGCCAAAGGGTCCACAAAGGAGAAAGTGAAAGCAAGTGCATTCGACCTCATTTGAGAGCAGCGGAACCACCAGGTTCGACGTTCTTTTGGCAATGGGTAGAGGTAGGTACGATTCCTTGGTGTCTGATTTATCAATTAACCCTTAAGCCACGTTGCTTTTCTTCAAAAGAATATTTCAAACACATTTTTACAAAGGCTTTCATCCGAGATGGTAGTTATTTATTATTTCTACCTAGGCTTACCTTTTTTTTTTTTTTTTTTTTATCAACACAATCATTGTTTCCTATGGCAAAGTGATAAACAGGTTTGTTTGTTTTTTAAAGGAAGGTAAGGCCAAACAACAAAGATGGGAATCGTTTTCAATTCTTTAAATTCTTCAGATGATATTTTATTTCCATGAACATATTTTCCTGTTATTGTAAATTTATACTAAGTAAATAATGATGGCATTAACTGGCATTCTTGGTGTGCTTTTGATCATCTATCTCAAAAAAAAAAAAAAAAAAAAAAAAGCGACCGCCAAGAGAATTTCCTAACAAACATCTCTTAACCACTACGTGGCCGTGAGTGTTTAAGGCAATTAGGCAATGATTACTTCAGAAGTGCAATGTAAATTACCCACTTCCTCTGTTTAACGATTTGAAATATACACACCCAGACAACAGAGTCCTTGAGACGCGTTTCTCTACAGTAGCTCGTTTTAGAAGTCGTTCAGGTCTTCATCCTCAAGAGTTGGTGGCCCTGGCTTTTGGAAGAGCCCTCCTCAGGCCAGGAACTGACTTTCGGGACTCTGGCTGTGCCGCTTACTGGCTGTGTGACCTTGGGCAATTTACTTCACCCCTCTGAGCCTGTTTCCACATCGGTAAAAAGTGTGGCTTTGTACCTACAGGTAAAAACACCTCTCTTTACGTGAAACTGAACTTCTCTTAGTATTAGGCTCCGGTACATTTTCTGTCCCTTTCCACCACCGCACAGCTAAACGTTGCCAGATTTGGGGACAATCGCCGTCCGGGGTTTGTTTGGAACAATCCTAGTTTTAAACAATCCTGCGTGTTACTAAACCCAGCCTGGATGGATCACCTGTTATTCTGTTAACAGCACATCAAGTTAGAATTTTTTCCAATGCATTCTTTGCCTTGTAGTCTTATGAAACAGGCACCTTCCTTCCCCTCATTTCAATTCAGTGTCAAAACAAAATGGCATTTACCAGTCTCTGATCTGATCCACATGCCAGACTGGCGAGTCTAGACCTAAGTATACAGGCGAAAGCCGCCGAGCTGTTTGCAACCACTGGCATGTGCCCCAATTCCCAGCGAGAGTATACAGTTCTCCCTGACTGCCTGAATAGGGACTATGTTAAGGCACTGATGAGACTGGCAAAGTATAAATTATCCAGCTCCCCCTGGCCTCCCTTGCTTTTAAGAAAATACTACCTATTTTCATAAAGTAAATGTATCACTGAATGAGCAGAGAGGGTAGTTGGTAATATTTCCCTTCCTCCATCAGCCATAAGACAGAAAGCTCATGGCAGTTCCCTTCTGCCCACCCCAAACATACTCATGGACCCCACTGAAACAACATCTGCTCCCCTCCCCCAAAAGTTACGTAGAAATTTTGAGTAGCCCCGTCTGGGTGGAATGGGACCAATCACCTATCTTAGGCTTTAGAAACGGAGCCAATTATTTATTGAGCATCTTCTCTATAAAGCTGTTTTGTGCTTTAAACTGAGGGGACTATAAAGCTACGTGAGATATGGTCTCTGGGGCGCCTGGCTGGCGCAGTCAGAAGAACGTGCGACTCTTGACCTCGGGGTCGTGAGTTTGAGCCCCACGTTGGGTGTGGAGGTTACTTAAAAATAAAATCTTTTTTTTTTTTTTTTAAAGATATGATCTCTACCTTCGAGAAATACGACAGACGCATTTGTGCAGCATAAGGGGGGATTGCCAATGAGGAAGCTAACCTTGAGAGGCAACATACAGTAGTAAGCAGGGCTCTGGGATAAGGCAGAGCTGGGTTCAAATCCCAGCCATACGGCTTACTAGCGGTGTAACCTTAAGCAAATGACTCAACCTCTCTGAACCTGTTTTCTTTCTTTGACACGGTAATACTATTAATAGGATGACCCGTTTCCCAAGATTGTGGTGAGGCTTAAGTGAAATAAGTCAGATAAAGCACAGTCATAAGTACTTAAAAGTATGAACTATTATAATTAAGGCTTGAGGGCTTCCTGGAGAAGAGGACGCACCACTTAAAAGCTCACGTCAGCGGCTCCTGGGGGGGCTCGGTAGGTTCAGCGACCAACTGTTGGTTTCGGCTCAGGTCATGATCTCATGGTCCGTGAGATCGAGTCCCGTGTTGGGCTCTGTGCCGACAGCTCAGAGCCTGCTTGGGGTTCTCTCTCTCTCCCTCTCTCTCTGCCCCTCCCCCTCTCAAAATAAATAAACTTAAAAGAAAAAAAAAAAAGCTCACTTCAGCAAAAGAACAGACTTGTTTCTGAGACACCCGTATCAGTAAGAAGCCAAGAGAGTCTTACCCGGGGTTCGGAGGGAGCGCCACGTGAAAAAGTGAGGCCCAGAAACACCAAAGACAAAGGCGCTGGGTTTTTAACCTCTTAAGGAGAGGTGCCTCCAAGATTCCGTCCCAGGACAGGACTCCCCAGCCCTCACAACCTAAACACATCGTAGCTTCATAAGGATTCCAACCACTCGGCCCAAGTTATCACCCCTAAAGCATCTACAATGTGGATTATGCCACCAAAATGTTTTCTCTCCTCCACCTGCGTTGCTAGCTTGGGGTTTCATCCCTTCACCGACATCATCAAGACCCCCACACACCCCCTCCGCCCCCTGCTCCCCCCACATACACACACTGAGGTTCTGTCGCTGTGCTGGGTAGTCCGCACCCAACTGACTCAAGAGTCCTGTCCAGTTTGCGAGACAGGATATGCCCCGCAACAGCTCCCCACGTCACTTACAGTAAACTCCGACGTCTTCGCGGGGGCTTGCCAGGCTCTGTGCAAGCTGGCTCCTTCTCAGCTTTCAGACTTCATCTCCTCCACTCCCCGCCCCCGACCCTGCCCCAGCCACGATGGCCTCCTTGCTTTCTCTCTAACGGGCCGGGCATGCAGGAGCCAGGCCCCCTTCCAGCGGCCATCTTGCCGTCTGGAGATGTGTCACCGAGAAGGGGAAGCCTGAAGAAGAGGCTAGCACGACTGTGCCGTTAACCGTGAGGCCCCCACCTTCCGCCTGCCTCTCGGAGCCTTTCACGACCTGGACGCCCCCTCAGCCAGCCAATCCTTTGCTCATTCACCCCCACCCCCACCCCACCCCGGGACCCACTCTGCACTCGGGTCAGGACTGTGTGTCCCACACACTCCCACTCGGAACGTCTTCCACGCTGACTTGCCACGATACGGGTACTGTCATTATACCCATTTCACAGGTGAGGAGACTGAGGTCCAGAGAGGTTACATAACTCGTGACTTCTCCAAGGCCCCAGAGTTTCTAGGGGGCAAAGCCGGAGTTCAAACCCTGATCAACTTGATTCCGAAGCCTACGTGGTTTTTTTTTATGTTAATTTACTTTTGAGAGAGAGAGAGAGAGACACAGACGTAAGCGGGGCAGGGGCAGAGAGGGAGACACAGACTCCGAAGCAGGCCCCAGGCTCCGAGCTGTCAGCACAGAGCCCGATGCGGGGCTCGAACCCACGGACCGCGAGATCATGACCTGAGCCGAAGTCGGACGCCTCACCGACTGAGCCACCCAGGCGCCCCCCAAAGCCTATGTGTTTAACGACAACGCTCACCTCCTCCCTTCTCCGCTGCTTTGCCACATGACTGCATCCAACAGTCCAAATCATCACAGAAAACACCCAATATTTGCCAGACAAAAGGAATATGAAAGGCAGCAACTTTTCTAAAAGCCTCACCCAAGCACCCCTTTTACGGAAACATTAAAATTTCCACGAACAAAGGATGGTAAAAACTAACACGCACACCGCCCCCCCCCCCATCCAAAGTCGCAAAAATGCAGCTAATAAAAACCCCCAAAGCCCACAATGACAGGGTGCAGTTGGGGAGCGAGCGAGGCACAAATCCCCGTGGTGCCCCCATTCCTGCGAACGGCTGCTGCGTTCAGGTTCACCCATATCCTCTGAACACCTGTGCTCGCAGCGCTGGGCCAGGCACCGAGGATGCAGAGACGAGAAAGGACAGTCCCCATGCTCTAGTCCCCAGTCCTTGGGTTCGGCGGGGTGGCGGGGGAGGGAGAGAGAAACAATGCCAGGCGGGCTTCACGTTGACAGCAGCCAGCCCGATGCGGGGCTCGAACCCGTGAACCGAGAGATCGTGACCTGAGCCGAAGTCGGATGCTCAACCGACTGAGCCACCCAGGCGTCCCTCCACCCCCCCACCTCGCGCTCCTCCACTTAAACAGCCGAGTAACCTTGGAGAAATCGTTTAAGCCCCGGTGACCGCAGTGTCCTCACCTTGACCATGGGATTTACATCAGTCTCACAGAGCTGTACAGTAGGTACTCGCTCAGAGGTACCGCATATTCTTCTCAGGAATACGCCTCACCTCCTGCAGTAGAGGGCGTGCTCCTTGCACTTCATGTCCGTGTCCACAGATTATGGAACATGTGGCCTTGCACGTGAGGGACTATTGGAAATAGCTACATGAAGAACGAAAGAGGGGCGCCCGGGTGGCTCAGTCAGTGGAGCGTCCGACTTCGGCTCAGGTCACGATCCGGTTCTGTGAGTTCGAGCCCCGCGTCGGGCTCCGTGCCGACATCTCGGAGCCTGGAGCCTGCTTCGGATTCTGGGTCCCCCTCTGTCTCTGCCCCTCCCCGACTCACGCTCTGTCTCTCTCTCTGTCAAAAATAAATAAACATTAAAAAAAATATTTTAAAAAGAATGAAAGAATGAACAAATCATGATAATGGGTGACCAAAAGAATTACAAACGGGGGGCCTGGGTGGCTCAGTTGGTTAAGCGTCCGTATCTTGACTTCGGCTCAGGTCATGCTCTCCTGGTTCGTGAGTTCGAGCCCCGCGTCGGGCTCTGTGCTGGCAGCGTGGAGCCTGCTCTGGATTCTGTGTCTCCCTCTCTCTGTCTCTCTCTGCTCCTTCCCTGATCGCGCTGTCTCTTTCTCAAAAGAAATAAATAAACTTTAAAAAAATGACAAGGTGCTTCAGGGATTCAAAGGGCCGTAATGCGTCTCATTGTTGAGGGCAGGAGAGAAAAAAGAAGGGTCAGGAAAAGCTTTAACGAGGAGATAGATATTGGTACAGAGTAATGACGTTCCCGCCAAGGGGGCTTGAACCCATGTCCAGTCTGGCTTCCGTGTGCCCCTCTTTCCAAGCTTCTGCCAGACCATAACTGTCACTGCGATCCCTCCCGTGGCGTAAGAGGAACGTCATGGCGTAGGAAAAAGCCAAGAAACCCAAGTCCTACCCGGTCTGCTGAAAACTGGCTGTATTGTCTTGGGCCTGGCAGGGCACCTCCCTAAACGTCAGCTTCCTCCGCCAACAACAAAGATCTATCGCACAGAGCGGCCGAGAGACACGTGTTCAACAAACGGCGGCCACAGTCTCTGCTCTGTCACCTGACTTCTAGGCGTGCTGAGCTGGCCAGGCACCCCGGCTGCCGGGAATGCGAGATTTGGCACGAAGCCTTGCACGTCACTTTTTAGCCTTAGTTGTAACAAGTGCCACCCGATCCGACACATGTCGAGGTGCCTGGGTGGCTCAGTCGGTTAAGCCTGCAGCTGTTGATTTTGGCTCAGGTTATGATCTCACAGTTTGTGAGATCGAGCCCCGGGTCTGGCTCTGTGCTGACAGCGGGGAGCCTGCTTGGGATTCTTTCTCTCTCTCTCTCTGCTCCTCCCACATGCATTCTCTCTCTCTCCAAGTCAAAGAAAGAAAGAAAAAGAAAGCAAGAAAGCAAGAAAGAAAAAGAAAGAAAGAAAGAAGGAAGGAAAGAAAGAAAGAGAAAGAAAGAAAGGAAGAAAGAGAAAAAGAAAGAAAGACAGAAAAAAAGAAAGAAAGAAAGAAAACTTAAAAAAAAAAAAAGATCTGGAACACCTTAACTCTTTGGGCATATGTCAGCTTGGGTAAAATGGGATTGCTAGAGAATTTTGTAAGACGTTAGGATCATTAAAAGCTTTGGAAAACCTTCCCAGCAGAGGAAAAGAAAACGACCTAAAAGCTGGCTAAAACGCTGATTCGGTGTGCAGAAAGCAGCTGTCCCGAGTACGGAGCCAGGCCCACAAGGCGAGGACACAGGGGCATCGATGGGGAGCTTTGCCTGTACGGTTTTATATCCGACATTTTTGGTGTAAAGGTAAATAAAGCCATAGACTATATCAGACCAAAAGGAGGGAACTTCCAGAGCCATGATGATATATTAAATTCCATCCCAGGCTCAATAAACTATGACTTATAAGGCTTGTAAAATCTTTACGGGGCTCCTGACAGCTGCTAAATCACGCACCTTGGCTAGAATTTCTCTGTCTGTCCATGATGACAAAATACAGAGGGAGCGAAGTGCACTGAGGTTTGAGGGAGTGGATGTGGGTGTTTTTGCACAATATAGGGGCTGCTTGTTTAATTTTTTTTAAGTGTATTTGTTTTCAGAGAGAGAGAGAGGCTGGGGGGGGGGGGGAAGCAGAGAGAGAGGGAGAGAGGGAGAGGGAGAGACAGAGAAAGAGAGAGAGTGAGAGAGAGAATCCCAAGCAGGCAGGCACCACACTGTGAGAGCAGAGCCCAACTCGGGGCTGGATCTCCCAAACCTGAGATCGTGACCTGAGCCGAAATCAAGAGTCAGACGCTTAACCGCCTGAGCCACCCAGGCGCCCCTCGGGGCTGCTTATTTAAAGTGGCACTTTGTCATAGCTTCCATCTGTAAGATGCATTTCTGACCCTATTGGATGATAGCTGCTCTCTCCTCACTTTAACCATGCCTGAGCAACATGACTTTGTTTGTCACGTATCGAATCACCCTGAGGGTCTACTAGAAGGACACAAAGCTTCTGGTGACTTCTGACAAACATGAGCTTGAGTAGATTATGCCCGGCAGGCCCAAAAGAGTTTCCTAATCATTGAAACCGGAGTTCATGCACAGATGGGAAGGAACGGACTCTCGGGGACAAGCTAGTGGTTTTTCATTGTCCAGGAAATGTGCAAATCAGAGCGACCAGAACTTTTGCAAGCGACGCTGAGTTTCGCCTCAGAACTCAAGTGCCTGTGGAGTGAGAACATGGAGTTGATCGATAAAAGGGGCTTTCCTCTCTCCCCTTCCAAGGCTGTGTTTCGGATGTTTGACGTTTTAAATAGCGTACTGCTCCGATGATGGGAATGTGAACAAGGAAACGGAGGGAAAACGCTCTTTTTCCATCCATTCTGTCGGCGTCGGCGAACGAACTGGCTCTCTCGGTGGCCTCCAAGGACTCTGCCCCGCGGGAGAAGACACGCACTAGGTTGGGACACCCGGGGCTACCGTCAAGACCCTTTGCCACTCCGATCTCGAGCCACACCTTTGGGGTTGAGCCCGGCCAGGTGACGATGGGGCCACTTGGCAAAGGCCCACTGGATTCGGTTGGTTGCTCACTTTCTAAAACTATCGGGATGGGAGAAGGTGGTTTTTACTGCGTCTGCTTACGACCACCCGGGGCAGCTTCCGCGGACCCCCGTCTCGGGAGGGTGCATCTAAGCGGAGAACGGCCCCATCGTAACATCCGCTGGCCATCCGTGTGCCGGGTACATGCTTGGTATGAGCATGGAGACGCGGCAGGAAAGAAGGCAGGCGGGGTCCTCATGGAGTTGAGTAACATGGACAGACAAGCAACCAGACGAGCGTGAGGCGTGGGGGGCATTGCTGGGGGAGGGGTGCAAAGGTCGAGCGAATACGGCCTGTGCTCACGGGGAGCCCGGGCCCCGGCGGGAGAGACACGACAGCAAGTGAGGCGTCACAACACAGATCGATCGCCAACGGGAGGACGCTCAGGACCGCGGGAGCACGGCCGAGGGAAGGGCCCACTCGTCTGCCCGGGGAAGGTGGGGAGGGGCTTCGCAGAGGGCGACCAGGAAACCAGGTCCCCAGGGATGAAATGAATGGCTGAGGAACGAGGTGGTCTGGGACTCCGGGGCGCTGGCCGTCACTATTCCCCCTGCAAGTGACTACGACCTTTGAGTCCAGACTGATGGCCTCACTCCATGAGCACTAAAGAGTTAAGCCTCACTTCTGCCAGTCCTTTTAAGGTTCTCGAAATCCCAGGGGAGGAAGAACCCGAAGGCTGCCTCATAGCAGTAGTAGGAATGCTTTCAAGGGAGGAAACCAGGAAACATCAAAGACAGGGTGTTTCTGGCTGAGTGGGAAGAGCCCTGGGTTTGAGTCCCGTCTCTACCACTAACTAACTGACTACATAAATAAATAACGAACTAACTCTTTGATCTTCCAGGACGCTTGCCGTTTTCTCCGAGCCTCAGTTTCTCGGTCTGGAAAATGGCAGTCAGGCCTGCCTCCCAGTGCGGTTAGGAGGATCAAGTCCAGCGACAGAGGGAAGGGGCTTTGTAAAGTATAAAGCCCACTACGAATGTCAGCTATTGTTTCCCGGCAGGGGAGGGACGGAGCATTTGGGGGTTTATTCCTGGTGTCCTCGGCCAGGAAGCCAGTCCTTTCCCGACACAACGAGCAGGCTTCCTGAGGGAGATGCACAGCCCTTTGCATCGTCCACGCGGACAACTGGGAGGAAAATCAGTAACGTGTCTGACCGGGCAGCCCGGGTGGGTGCCTTTGTGGTGTCAGGGGTTCCGTGAGGCGTGCTGCGGTGGTCGGGGGGGAGAGCAGAAAGGACGAGGAAATCCACACAGCACGGTGACCACGGGGCCCGTGCTACAAGCCGCTCCGTAGCTGGACAGGTAACAAAGAGCGCCGTCAAGCGAGCTTGGAGAAGAAAGCCCTTCTAGAAAGTGGAGGCAGCATAGCACAGTGGTTAAGAGCACCGGCTCCGGAGCAAGCGCCCTGGACCTCCAGTCCCATGAGGCAATCTTAGGTAAAATGGGAAATCGGATTACCAGCTTACTGATTTATAGCGATTTGCTCCCTCCCTGCGCATGGCTTCCCTAGGGGCAGGGTCCACGCTCCTATCCCATTGACTTTGGACTCGGCCGCGTAAACTGTTTTGGCAAACGCGTTGTGAGTGGCCACGACGTATGCGGCGCGTAAGCACAAGCAGGCTTCAAACGGGCTCCTGTGACTTGGCCCGGTCCCTCATGCTCCTGCCCTATAGGAACCACATGCCCCGCGTCACGGCTGTGCGTTCCCCCTGGGTCCCGGACGGAGAACTTGGAACCAAGTCCCGCAAGCTGGTAGAGCCCCGCAGCGCGACAGCTGACCGGGAGCCTTCCCACAATATGAACGAGAGACAAAAGGGTGTTCGAGTCCAGGGTCCCCAAGCTGCAGCCATGGCCAAGTCCGGCCTTTCGGACCACAGGTGAGCTAAAAAGGGCTCTTACGCCCCTACGTGATTACAAACACTTCCAAAGATTATTGCAGGACGTGTGAAAGGTGTATGAAATTCAAATTGCTGGGTCCATCCAGAAAGTTCTTTCGGAACGCAGCCAGGCACGTCTACCCATCCACACGGTTTACCGGCCACCGTGGGGCTACGATGGCAGAGTTGAGTAGCCGTCACAGAGACCGTATCGCCCCCAGAGCTTACAACGTTTACCATCTGGCCCTTTACAGACAAAGCGTGCCAAACTCTGGTTAAAGCCCCCAAATACTAGGGTTATTTGCAACTTCGGCAACCCATGACTGATACAGGGAAGCACTTAGGGTCACAAAGCCTCAGTTTCCTCATCTGCTGAGGGGAAAGGAGAGCAGGACAATGTTCGTTGCGTTTTCAAAAGATTAAATCAAAGAGCACACGTAAAGCATTTAGATTGCGACCAGGCACACCGCAAGCATTCACAGTTGTTACCGAGGAGCCGGAAGATTCCTGCAGGAGGGGCGCCTGGGTGGCTCAGTTGGCTAAGGGTCCAGCTCTCGATTTCGGCTCGGGTCATGATCTCACGGTTCGTGAGTTCGAGCCCCACATGCGGCTCACTACTGTCAGCCTGTCAGCACAGAGCCTGCTTCAGATCCTCTGTCCCCCTCTCTCTGCCCCTCCCCGGCTTGCGCTCTCCCCAAAAAATAAATAAATATTTTTCAAAAATACCCTGAAAACAGGATGGTCGCGATGAGCCACATTCCACGTTGACTACGGGTTGGTTGAGCACCTGACCCCCCAGTGGTCAGCAAATTGCATATAAATGGTTTCAATACGGTTTCTTCCCTTGACTCCAGTGCTCATATATATCAATATAGTCATCAATATAAGTCACTGGTGCAGCGCGTTTATTCTGTTGCGATCTCCATTCCCTGGACGCCCAGACGAGGAAAGCAGGTAAGATTAAAAGGGTGATTTTCAAAAAGGGCTTCAGAAGGCATTCCAGAGCTCCTTTGGATGCTCAGAAGGGGACATAAATTAAAATCCTTCAGGAAAGAACAAAAATGCCGGTCCCTTCTGCTCGACTCCTTCTGGAGCCCTGGGAGGCCCTTCCTAAAATTAAATTAATTCCCTTTCTCTCCGAAAGCAGATTCGGTGGCAAGCCTCTCTGCCTGAGCCACCTGATTCAACTCCACATTCTCCCCGGTGTAATCCACACTAGGCAGAATATTGAAAAGTATTCCCAAAGTAGGTAGACTTTGAATTAATTACTTACTTTATTTAACTTCGGCGGTTCTAAAACCGAAGCGTCTCGTAGGTGATCTTTCGAAGGCTAGATGATGTGGAAATACCTGAGTCATTGGCCAAATATTTCGTTCTTTTCTCCCTTTCCAGATGTGAAATCCATTACTTGCTAAAGCTGCCTCTGTGTTGCTGTAAAATGGGAACCAGAATGCTTTTCGCAGAAATATTAGATACTCCAAAAGTTTCTTTGGAAGCTCACCATTCAGAGCGTCTGTAACATAAGGCTGGGAACTCAAAGGTACCTCTCCCTTGATACTTGCTGGGAGGAATTTATCAGGCTGTTCTGAATCTGCTAAATCATCCTGACAGCTGGCTGCAGCGTTTCCAAAAACACATGCGCCATTTTGTCATGGAGATCACCTTTTTATTTTTTTGTGATGGTCCAAACAAGCCAAAGAGCTTCCAAGTAATTTGGGGCTAAGGAGAAACACATTGCAGAAAGGTCCCCGAGCGGCACCATTCTGACGCTCCAGGACTGGCTCCCCCACCCCCCCCCCCCCCCCCGCCCCCCCCCCCCCCCCATGCCCCCCACCCCCCGCCTGGGCAGGCCTCGAGCCCCTCCCTCTCCCCTCAGAGGCTCCATCATACTTTGTAACCCAGGCTTCCCCGCCCTCAATTTCCTTTTCTGTCCGCCCCGGCTTCGGGGGGCGGGGGGGTGGGGGGGGGAACCCCTAAGACTTTCCCGTGTCTTTCCTATTTTTCTCGATCAATAAATCATGCAAAAATCTGCCACCATCCCTCACTTTTCCTGTCACTTAATCTGAGCTCATCTGTTTCTTGCCCCATCAGCATTTCCCCGTCGCTCCCCACAGCGTTCGTGCGAGGCAAAGAGTTCACATTCTCTTATTTATCTGTGTCCCACTGGACTAGGCCCCCCCCTTACAAACAGAGGCCACGGCTTATTCCTCTCTGTGTCTCCGGGACATCAGATTGCCTGGCACATGGCAGATACCTAATATATATATTACATATATATTGTAATATATAATAAAATATAGAATATATATATATTTGTTCAGTTATTCTGATATATATACAATATATCAGTTATTCTAAAAGTAAAATGAAACTTCGACTATCCAGGACCTGTGGGAGAACTGGCTGAGTGTTCTTTGCGGGGATTGGTAAACCCTTCCAGGGCTCCTCGGAGCCTTTGTTAAATTCCTGGTTGTCCGTGATGATCCCGGCAAGCAGCGAGGGCGTTGGGGTTATGGGTATGCAACCCGTTCCTCCATTCTCTGAGCAAGTGCAATTCTGGTAAGACACGCCGCAGGGTTCTGTGGCTGAAGGAACATAGGAGGTGCGTTCCTGCCTCTGTTGGGTTTGTGAAGTCACGTCTTCCTGCCCTACTCGTGCTGGCCCTACAGAAGACCCTATGCTGGAGTCTTTTGTCCCCAAGAAACCTAATGACGTCACCTTCTTGGTCTCTCCGTCACCCGCTCGTGTCCTGTTCTGTATCGGCCCGGGAGGTGATGGTCATTCATAGTGGTGATGGCAGTGGTGGTGATGGAGGACCCGGAAATGAGTTCCGGGTGGTCCCAATGGATCTTCTGATGGAAATTTAATTATGCTCTGGTTTCTACCCGAGGTCATACCAATCAGCTCTGACAATATGGGTACACCTTAAGGCAGCCCTTCCTTTTGAAGGAAAGTCTCTTATGGATGACCTCGATCCTAACCCACTGCGTCGGATTCGGATTTTATTTAATGTCGTCGATCCCAAAGATTGATTACTCAAACCGTGGATGATCTGCAACAAGCTGAAACTCTAAGCTGGCTTTCTGCTCGCCCTCCCAACCTTCCGCCCACCTTCACCTTCACACAGGCACACGTCTGACCTGTTTCCTCTGCGTTGGTATGACCTCAAGCAACAAAAACCAATCTTAGCGTCAACCTAAGAAAAAAATACGTGGATGTCACATCTATTGCCCCAAACGTGGACAATCCAATCAAGCATTTGACTCGGGACTGTTTAGCTTGTACGTGAGGTGATGAGAACAAAATGGGTTTGGGGAGGCACTTCGGGAGTTGTTTTAAATTTCTGAAGCCAATAAGGTACCGCTCTATAAATTACTACTGTAGTACGTGAAACAGAGCCCGGGTAGATTTAATGAAGAAATGTTTCTCTAAGTGCCCCTTTGCTCCGAGGAATAACTCCCCCCGTTTGACAACAATTAGCTTGCGCTCCCTTCTACAGGTGAGGAATATTTTATACTATATTAGGTCCATTGTTTAATTGGCTGGATGCTATTACGAAGCTGTTGAAAAGAAATAAATTTGCCATTACTGTTGACTCTCAGTCTCAACGATTTATGTTAACAATTTGGGCCCGACTGCGTATTCAAATGTTAACAGCGAGAGCAAAGTATTGGTGCAACAGATATTCAAGAAAGAACATTTAGTAAAAGGGCAAGATACGCGGTGCCTGGGTGGCTCAGTCAAGCCTCTGACTTGATTTCGGCTCAGGTTGTGATCTCCAGGTTCGTGAGGTCGAGCCCCACATCGGGCTCCGTGCTGACAGTGCGGAGCCTGCTTGGGATTCTCTCTGTCTCTGTCTCTCTGTCTCTCTCTCAAAATAAATAACTAAACTTGAAAAAAGGACAAGACAGCTTGAAGTGATTACTCAGAGTGGATAATAATATGAACTCCTTCCAGAGGCAAATGAAGGGTTGGAACGCACCCCTCGATCAATTAGGGAACCTGCCTATCTGTCAAATCCCAGTTCAAATGCTGAGTTTACAAAGCCTTCCTGGATCTCCCAGCAGGGACATCCAGGAAGCAGGAACAGAACAGACAAATGCTCAGCTCCAGGGAAGTGTTTGGCTGGTTCTAGGAACTGAAACAAGAAAGGTCGCTAATGCTGGAAAACAGCAAGCAAGGGTGAGAGAGGGCAAACGGGACTGGCAGAGTCAGGGAGGCATTCTTTTTTCTACGGGCATCAGAAAGCAACTGAAAAAAATTACACTGGGGGCGGACGTGGGGGTGGACTGGGGCGGGCAATGTGATCTTATTGGCTTTCTCAAAAGACCACTCCTGCGGCCGTTCAGAGTACAGACAAGCGGGAGATAATAATGGTGGAAACAAGACCAGTTAGTTGGCCTATTGAGGTGCCCAGCAAGAGAAGACCAGTGTCGTGGCGCTGCCGGCGGTGGAAAGGAAACAGATTGACTACATTTTGGAGATAAGAGTGTCAGGGATTGTCGGATCAATAGGCTGCAAGGGCTGAAGTTTGAAAAGGAAGCATCAAGGCTCTCTTCCAGGGCACGGGCTTCAGTAGCCAGTTGGTGATCATGACAAGGAGCTAGGGAACCATGGGGACCCAAAGTAGCACTTTGGGGCACTCAGTGAAGGGATGTTTGTAGACTGGGGGTACGGGCTGGGGCGGGGTGGGGGGGGCGGCTATGGAATCTCCTCTCCGTGCTGAAGCATCTAGGATTATTTTCAGTCCAACTAGCTTGTCTCAGCCTTCTTGGTCAATGTGTCGGCAGCGGATTCATTAAGAAATATTGATAAAAGGTCTACTGTGTGGCCAGCACTGCTCACGATCGACCCGGGGCCAAAACAGAACTCGGACAAAGTAAACTAGAGCTTTTCCATGTGGCCATTTGAGAATTTCCATTGGTGGTACACAACGTGAAAGAACAAGTCAGTCCCCAGTTAGAAGCGGTAATCTGGATCAAGCAACATAGTTCTCGATGGGAGAAAAACAATCTTTTAAAAATAATATGGAAATTAGGCAGATATTTCAGCCGATGCAAAACTAAGTTAGATGCAGGGTTGAACGTCAGCAATTAGGAAAGAGTTGAAATAACATGGCATGTAAAACAGACGAGGTAGTTTACGTTCAAGGCACTAAACATAAACCAAAGAGGGCGCCTGGGTGGCTCAGCCAGTTCAGTGGCCACCTCTTGATTTCGGCTCAGGTCATGATCTCACGGTTTGCGGGTTCAAGCCCCACGTTGGGCTCTCAGCTGATGGCACGGAGCCGGCTTGGGATTCTCTCCCTGTGTCTGTCTGTCCCACCCTACTCATGCTCTCTCTGTCTCTCTCTTTCTGTCTCAAAAATAAATAAGTAAACATTTTTTTTTTTTTGAAAAAGCACTAAAGGAAGAGTCACTTACAGTCCCAATTCTGCCGCGAAATCACTTTTTGACTTTAGGCAAAAGTCCCTTTGTTTTCTGGGCCATAGTTTCCCCACGTACACAAGGCAAGCGTTGGACTAAATGGTCTCTGAGACCTTTTTGACTCTAACACACTGTGAGTCTAGACCGCAGAAAGCCTAGCCGCGAGTCTCACAGCTAGGGATTGAGTTGGGGTTCTATAACAAGCTTTTCCTGAGACAATAAGCAGATGAAATACACCCCCATAAAATGATTTCTTAAAATTATATCTTGTCAGGGCACCAAAGAGTTAGAGATATGTAAATTATAAGTGGTAGAATTGACATGTAATCCAGAAAAAAGACATTTATAGTATAAGAGGATAAGAATTGCTTAGTATTTTTACAGCATAATCAGGAGAGACTGATCTGTTCTAGGCAGCAATTTTAATTATTTAGACAGAAACGTACCAGGAACGAAGAACTTGGAGTCTTCGAGACCCCAGAGCCTGACAGGAACCTCTTAGAAACTCGATTTTGCTCTCCCTTCACTGAGATTCCTTGCTCAAGAAGCTTCTGAGCGGTGGACCGCACGGCCAAGTGGGGTGCCTATCACACAACTGGCCCCAGGGACCAGCCTGGGGGCCCCCCCTCTCACGGTAAACGAATTGCCCAACTTTCCGATTTCCATTTGGTCTCTAATACGTTTTTCCTCGAAGAATGAATTCCTTCACTGCAACCGGAACACCCCTTGCGGAGGAGGGTTAAACACCAAACACCAAAACACGCAGCCCCCGGAGCGGACGTGGTCTGAAAAGCATAGGAACCGGGAAGGAAGTAAACGTGCCCCTGGCGTGAGAGTTGTGTTGTATTTCGCTCGAGATGCCGCCCGGTTATGGGGCGATCGTTCCTGTGGCTACAGACCGACAGACTGAGTGCGTCTGCCCCTCGGACTGTGAGAAGAACACGCGCTCTGAGAGTAAAAGCCAACAGACAATTTCATCCTCGAGATGGAAAAAGCACTTGGCAGACGTCGTTAATTTCGTGCGCGCCACATTCCGATGAGCTAAGCACCACACTCCTGCCTACACGGTACACCAGAACTTGTCTTAGTGGGTTGAACCGATCTCACACACATCCTTCTTTCTTCCTGAAATGTCCTCCTTCTTATTAGAAAGCAGCTGAACTCTCCGAAGGCTTTTTCATGTGTACGACCGGTTTACGTGGGCATAACGTGATTTCCCCCCGTTTGCCAGCTAAGCAGAGTGGCTATTAAACAACACAAATAGGTGTGGAGCCTCTGCGATGTAAAATTCTCAGATGTGTGGGGAGCAACCCTGGGAAGGACCCTACAGGCTCTGCAAACTGCCTGCGACGACATTATTAGGAACACAATTCTAGAATACAGCTTCAGCGCGTCTGTATGAGGCCGGCTTCAGAATTCGGTGGAAACGCGACGTTTTATTATCAGCAGCGGAAGGATTTGGTTCAGTTGCAGCAAAAAGTGACAAAGTGGGAACCCATTAAATACCGTGGGGGAGGGGCCGTCTGGAAACATCTTGTTCAAATTGTGCAGTAAACATGTGGTTTCTAATTCTCTTGGTTACTGTGTTTCCTCTAAAAGGATGAGAAGCCCTTGTTCCCCAGGTCCCCGGTCCCCTCCACAATTTTGGTTCCATTTCGGGAGCCGGCTGGAGCCCGGATTCTTTTACCCAAAGAAGAAAATAAAACACAAAGAAAGAAAGAAAAAAAAAAAATTCTTGGGATTTGGTTTGCTTTTCCTTTTTTAAATGTGAATGCAGAGAGGTACACACAAAGGAAAACAAACTATCTGATAATTTGATGTCTGAGCTCTGGGAGCGAGGGTTTTAAATTGGGTGAACCGGCCTGGAAGTACATGGCTAATGAAAGGTGGCCAATCCCAGAAAAAGCCAAACCAGAAGTTGAGCCCTGGGGAGTAATTAAACCGGGAAAAGACCCAAAATACTTGTCCTGGAAAGAAACGGAAACACAAAAGTATAATCTCTCTCCAAACAGACCGGCCAACTATCTTGATTGGTGAGCGCCCTTTATGATAATGCAGTTTTCTCTCCCCAGCACTTTTCCTCAGCTCATTTTAAATAAAAAGTTCAAAGTCTACATTCTGTTGCTGTCAGACCTACTTCTCACACCTTGAAGGAAGGGAATTCAAAATTGGTTTTGAAGTGTCTTCCAGACGGAGACCTTTTTTTTCTTCTTCTTCTTTTTTTTTTAACCGCTTTGGTCTGTTCCTTTTAACAATTAGCCACTTATTTAGGAGTGGGGGGTGGGGGGCAGGAGGACGGTACCCCCCACGGAAAATAAAATTGCGCTTTCCACTTTTGAGGTTTTTAAGCTACGCCGGACCCTACTTCAATAAGCATGTCAAAAGACCTATTTGAAAGAATAGATTTTCTGTGCCCCAGGCCAAATCCCCTTTAGCAATTAAATACACTCTGGATTGGAAATATACAACATACGGCCACATGTAAAGTCGCCAAGGTATAGTTTCTCATGAATTCCTCCTCAGCCCATGGCTATCCTCTTTGCAGAACTTCTTAACGATTTCCTACAAGGAACTGATTTCATCAGAATGTGTCTCCAGATAATGAAATAAAGGGAACGAGGCAGAATAGCTGCAGATTTCGGCATTCGCTTCAGATGTTCAGTAGATTGTGGCCAGGTATAGAACCCTCGAAGTTGTCAAGGAAACAGAGTGGCTTTGTGTGTCCGGTAGGGCTTTTCTTCTGCCTCTGCCTTCACGCTTCTTCATTCACACTAACTGAAGCAGTAACGTCTGTGCCTTCTGAATGTTCCAGGTCACGTGACGCACTTGTTCGGAAATACACGGCAGGAAGACGAGATTCTTAAATACCGAGACGTTCCTAGGGAAGGCCTAATTGCAAATGTGCCCTTCATTCTGCAATGTTCTGCACAGACTGCATTTTCCTTAAACCAAGAGTCTCTTGAGTTTAATCCCTGGAAGAGAGACTGTCGAGTAATCACGGGGAAACCTCCCAGTATTAGTCTTCAATTCCCTCAGCACTTTGGTCTTAGGGCAAAGATAAAACGTGATGATCCCCTCTAATCATCACAAAGTTACCTACTTAATCAAAAACCCACTGATGGGCCTTCGACTCACGAATGGATAAGCGAACTGTGGTACATCCATAAAAGGGAATACTACTCAGCAGGAAAAAGGGAAGCGATGTAAATGACTCTCGCTCAAAGCACTATCCCACGTGACAAAAGCTAGGCTCAAATGGCTACATGTTTTGAGATTATGTGATAGGTCATTTGAAAAAAAGGCAAAAACCTAGAGGGTAGAAAGCAGATCAGTGGATGCCAGAGGTTGGTGGGGAGAGAGTGGTTGACTCCACAGGAGGATGGGGGATATTCTGGGAGGTAATGATTTGGATGGTAATTAGACATTTGTCAAAACTCATAGAAGTATACACCAAAAATGGTCAATTTTACTATGTCAGTTATGCTTCAGTAAACCTGACCTTTAAACAAACTAGTTTTTTTAAAAGGTTACTTATTTATGTTAAGAGAGAGAACACAAGCAGGGGAGGAACGGACAGGGAGGGAGAGAGAATGCCAAGCAGGCTCCACACTGTCAGCACAGAGCTCAACGCAGGGCTCGAACTCACGACCAGAACCGTGAGATCACGACCTGAGCCGAAATCAGGAGTCACGACCTGAGCCGAAATCAGGAGCCTGAAGCTTAAACGACTGAGCCACCCAGGTGCCCCCCCCAAAAAAACCCTTGTTTTTACTCCCTCCCTCTAAACAAACCCACACTGGTGGTAATTTAAGCTTAGTATGTACGAGTTCTCAGTATAGTCATACAACAAATCACATGCACTGTCATTATGTGAAACCAGACCACAGATTGGAATTATTCTAAGACAAGGGGCTATGAAGCAAAATTTCATTCCAAGATTCTTTATAATATGTTTTCACCAAGAAATGTTTCAAAGTCCCAGTGGCAATATCATAATGCTACAAGTTTCACTTGTACATTGCAGGTAAGAACGACCCAAGGTTATCGAAAGATGAACTATAAAGACGAAACATTTTTATAATATGGTGTTTACATATATATCTCTCCAAACTTAGGTGAATTAAGTTTGCCTATTTATCATATACTGAACCATCAATAAGGTGACATTTGGAAGCTTATCATATTATACTTCTGGTAAACCAATATTTTCTTCTACTTTTTAATTAGTATTCTGATTATTATATTAGTAACTGTAAAAATTATGCTAACACGGGGCGCCCGGGGGGCTCAGTCGGTGGAGCGTCCGACTTCGGCTCAGGTCACGATCGCGCGATCCGTGAGTTCGAGCCCCGCGTCGGGCTCTGGGCTGACGGCTCGGAGCCTGGAGCCTGCTGCGGATTCTGTGTCTCCCTTTCTCTGCCCTCCCCCACTCATACTCTGTCTCTCTCTCTCTCTCTCTGTGTGTCAAAAATAAATAAACTTAAGGCAATTATGCTAATAGAGTTAATATAAAGGGGACCAACACTTACGGTACACCTACTGTGTGTTAGACGCTATACTTGCTCTTTCTTATCACATTTAATTTAAAATTTTTGTGAGGCATGTAGGACTATCTCTGTGGGGTTTCTTTGCTTTGTTCTTGAGAGAGAGAGAGCACGGGTGTGCGCACGTACGCACACGCACATGGGAGTGGGGGAGGGGCAGAGGGAGAGAGAGAATCCCAAGCAGGTTCCACGGCCAGCGCCGTGGACCTGGGGCGCGATCTCACAACCGTGAGATCACGACCTGAGCGAGAATCACGAGTCGGTTGCTCAACCGATTGAGCCACCCGGGTGCCCCTGTTTCATTGATAAGGAAGGCAAGGTTGAGAGAGACTAAGCGACTTGTCCCAAATCATCCAGCCAGCTCGTGGTACGATCTGGATCCCAACCCAGGTCTGGTGGCTCAGAAGTTGAAGAGCTGCGACTTTCAGGTGACTGAGGTCCACTGGGTGCGGAAATAGGCCTGAGACGATTCAAGGTCTCCACGATAGAGTTGGAACCCCCGTACTTGATTCAAAAGAGCGCCAAAGCACTTTTCATTAGCTCAAGACATCTTATTTAAGGGTTTTTCGTGGGTCTGACTGGCCTAACTTCATCCATTTTTTTTTTTTCCCATCTCAAATTGATTCCCTACATTTCACGGGGTCTTAGAAAAAGGTCTTTAATCTTCCAAGCCTGCAGACACAGTCAGGCATTTGAATGTTATTTGACGATGTGTTTGTAAAGGAAAAAGCCAGTGACAAAGTGGGGAAAAGGCAACACTTGCAAAAAGTCCCAAGCGCGTCTGTTCTTCTAGAACGTAGCTACACACAAAACACACATTACAGTCTGAAAAAGACAACACTATCTCCAGTTGCTTCCTTTCTTCTCCTCAGATGATTAAAAGATTAAAGAGAACATTTTCCGGTACTACGAACTCCTTTGCAGAGAAGCACGGCCCGGCTAACTTCTTAAATTATCCAGTAGTTTGAAATGACAAAACCCTTCCACAGTGAAGGATCTTTAGCTCAGCTGTGTGGCCTGAGAACCTTGAGGCATTTTTATCTCAGGCTAGTACTAAAATCCCTAGCAATTGAAAATCAAGTGAAATTCCCAAACTTTGTCATTTAAAGGAGTGACGACTTTCCAAACTAAATGATCGGTTTCATCTGATAAATGCCTGTTGGCATCGTGTCGGGAAAACATACCCCAAGAGCCGGCCAACGTAAAACCCAGCACACGCTGGCCCTTAATATTCCTCTTTTGGAATACAAACCCCATCGTTGCTAAACAAAATGTTTATGTAAGACCCATCAGAACTAATGACTCCTCTCCAGATGAAACGCCAAGGGAAAAGCGAATGAAAACCCCCGAAGAAATGCCTTGGAAACGAAAACGGAAGCATCACGTGTGGTTACGTCTACTTGGAGTTTTCTCGCATGGATCCGGGGAGCAGTGTTATTGGGCTCGTAATTACATTCAGCACGCAGGCCTGTTTCAAAGCAACCGAATTTTCAGCCCCGCCACTCCTACCCGGCAGCTTGCAAAGTATTTCCTTGCCGGGCTAAAACTCCGAGATAAGAAAACAGCCAAATTCACACCGCCTTTTGAAACTTCCTGACTTAAGTGTTTTGAATGCTCTTTTAACACTGTTTTGAACCCGTTTTTATTTAGTTTGCCCTCAAAGGTGTCTTGTTTTTTCAATTTGAAAAGAAAATTTTAAAAGCCGGTTAGCTGTGAAGTCCCTCCCACAGGCACATTTAATTACCTGACAAATGCTTCCCGTACTGCTCCTGCGTCCCAAGCAAGAGCAAGCTCCCCTCGAGAGAGGAGTGACTAAGGACTGAGTAAGCGCGTGTGTTTAAGGCAGAGGAAACCCACTTCCTTGGTGTAGCCAACCCACCTAGGGCCCGCAACAAGAAATCCGCTTAAGTTGGTCAGACATAAAAATCGCCAATCAGTGACTGTTTTCAGCACTTTGCAGTTTCTTTTTAAATTTTTTTTTTCAACGTTTTTTATTTATTTTTGGGACAGAGAGAGACAGAGCATGAACGGGGGAGGGGCAGAGAGAGAGGGAGACACAGAATCGGAAACAGGCTCCAGGCTCCGAGCCATCAGCCCAGAGCCTGACGCGGGGCTCGAACTCACGGACCGCGAGATCGTGACCTGGCTGAAGTCGGACGCTTAACCGACTGCGCCACCCAGGCGCCCCAGCACTTTGCAGTTTCAAGGACCTAACTCACATATCCATTTCCTTCAGGGCATTTGCGTCTGCTAAAACCCTCTCTGGTAACCAGATGTCATATTCCAGTCTTTCGAAATCTCGTTAGGTGGCCTCGTTCTCATCTCCACTGGAGACTCAGGAGAAGGCCAGATGTTCAGAGAAGATCCAACGGGTGACGTAATGAGACTCGTGTCTTATGAAACGGCACCGGACAGTTAGCTTGCTACAAAATGTGATTTAAAAGGCCGTGCATCGGAGGGGGGCGCCGGGATGGCTCAGCGGGTTAAGATGGAACCTGCTTGCGATTCTCTCTCTCCCTCCCTCCCTCCCTCCCTCTCTGCCCCTCCCCCGCTTGCACGCTCTCAAAACGAATACAGTTTAGAAATAAAAAATCAAAACCTACACATTGGTCACACAAAGCACGTTCCGCAGAACAAGACGGCAAATACACCACACACACATACAAGAAATGAGAAATCGATATCGCAGTGCTCAAGTTGGGACTATGGAAGATACTTTCTTCCTCTGTTTCAACCTTCCTTTCCTGGGTTGTTTTTTTTTTTTTTTTTTTTTTTTTTTTTTAAATTTTTTAAGTAGGCTCTGTGCCCAGCACGGAGCCCAATGCGGGGCTTGAACTCACGACCCTGAGATCAAGACCTGAGCCGAGATCAAGAGTCAGACGCTTAACCGACTGAGCCACCCACGCGCCTCTCAACGTTCCCTTTCTAATTTTCTCTCAGGAGTATGCATTTTCTCGAAATGGAAAATTAAATCCTAAAAAGATCATTTCTTTCATCGTAGAGAAAACAGCTTTGTATTTATGGCCAGGTCATTTTGTTTTCACAAACAATCGTCACGGGTGCCTCCGTGGACACCCTCTGGTTTTGCCGACAGGTAGTAGTGAGTTAGGGTTTCAAGTCTCTTCAGATTCAGAGCCTATTTATTCCATAACTGTAACTCCTCGCTTACAACAATCTGGAGGCTAGAAATTCATTCTATCCATAGAGCTAAAAAGAATCATTTCCATCATCAGCACATTTTCACAGAGGACCCCCAAGATAGGGATTAGGGGTCTCTCCCTCCTTTGCATTTCTGTGGAACTTCTTGTCCCTACAGCTTATGTGGCATTTAGCATTATTGCTGACTTATATCCGATCACGTTTTCACGTACTCCTGTGTCGTCTACCAGGTATGTAACAAACCCCTTGAGCGAGCAGTGATGCTTTTGGGCCACAGCGTTGCAATATGGCGCCTTGGAAGTAAGAGTCACTCAGCATCTGTGATGATGTATCAGCCTCATGCACACACCTAGACCAACCCATGGGGTGGTGGGGACAGAATGAGCATGGTAGATTAGGACTGGTCATGAGCCACCCCCCTGGAGCTGAGAAACGCGTCACTCTTCCTGAACACTGGGGAAAGAGAACACCAAAACAACACAGGGCATCCACCAACAAGGAGAAAGGGGCTGAGGGAGTCAGGAGTGGCTTTACCTGCAGCAGATGATGATGATGGTGATGATGATGATGATGATGGCGCTGTTGATACTGGGTCAGTGTCGAACACTTCAACCTCGAGAAGCTCAACTGATTGGACCCTGGGATCTGGAACATGCAGAGAAAATGGGTGAATACAGTCGCGACGATACCATTCGGTAGAATTTCTCGTACTATATGCACACAACACAGATCACAGAAGCCCATACTGGTATCTATGATAAACACCCACAACGTACGAAATAGAATCAGTTACGGTTTAATTATGCTGCGCTATTAAGAGTGCCCGCGCCAGAAACGTATTGTTTTAGACAATCATTTTATTTCTCATGTGTGGAAAACACAAGCGACCGATAAATAAGGAGAAGACTCCTGCTGTAAGTTTGACAATTATGATTTGATACGCCCAAGAATATAAGTTGATTCATAAGATAGATTCCGTTGATGTGCTGCAGTACATTCTCGTCTGTTTGTAAAAACGCGGATTGTTTGGTTTTCGTCTTGTTTTTGCATCTTCCTTGAGGCTTACCCAGGCCTTTGCACTGATAAATACTGTATCAATATCTGATGGACGAGTAAATGAGTGAGTGATTAACAAATTGTGAAAGCAGAGAACATAATACTCATGCTATCCCTAGTATGAACATCATGGCCCCTGCTGACACGTAATATTATTTTGCCATCATTTTGAGCTCTGAAAAATACGCCCAGTTTCAGGGCAGATGTGAGACCGTACAACGGAGGTGGGAGCCGATCTAGAGCTGAGTCAGCGTTTTTCGTCCCTCTTCCAAAAAGAGTAATCGAAAAGCATGTACTTCAGAAAGCTAGTTTTGGATGTTGAAAGGCTTTTTCCAACCAACTGTAAGCAATGCTCGGGTTGACTGACTAATCGTCAACAGCTCCTTCACAGAAAATACACACACACACACACACACACACACACACACAAGATGGTTCAGACAAACATTTATGTTATGCCTCTGTACCTTTCCAGGACAAGAGAGTGGACACGAAAAGCGATTCAGGGAATTTCAGCAGGGCAGGTGCACAAGAAGATAGAACTTTCAAGTAATTTTACTAAAATATATCAATTACCCAAGAGAGAAAGTCCCGGCCCCTCCAAAGTCCCCAGGGCCATTGTCTAAGAAAGAGCCAAGTAATTGAACATGTATATGCAGCTGCGTGAGCTCTCAAAAGATTAAGTGATGAAATATTTTTCTTTGGAAACTGCTAGGGAATTGTGCATTTCCCCGAAATTGACATTAAACACAAACAAGATTCCTGATAACGATGTGTAGGTAAGAATGCTTTCATTCGGAAAGTAGCAGCATGGAAGAGGTCGTGGCACTCTGGACAAATACGGAAAATGACAGCAAATGTGACCTGATGAGAAAGCAACAAGACTACCTCCTTTAAGCCACATTTATAGATGGCATCTTGAGACTTTGTGGTCATAACCCATCTAGTCAACTCTTAAGGGAGTTCAGAATTGGGCTTTTAGCAGACAGCAGCGGAAGGCTGTGTCAGGCATGTTATCAATTAACCACGCAGGCCATTCGTTTTACAAACTTCTGGCAAACTTTCCCTAAGCATGAAATGGGAATGAAGAAACGTCTCCGTGGAAAAGATGGGAATAAAGGAAATAATATCAATGAAAGGCTTAAGCCTTGAAAAGAGATGAACGGTAGAAACAAAGGGCAGGAGAATGCAGTAGTAAGAAAGCAGGATTCCAGAAGCCGATTGCCCACATTCAAACCACGTCTCCACCAGCCACGACCTGGGCAAGTTCCTCAAACCCTGGGACTCAGTTAGCTCATCTCTAAAATGAGACATACGGTAAACACTTCACTGAGTTACTGGGAGGACTGGGACACCGAGCCCAGTGCGTGGCCCAGAGGATACGCGATAAATGTTAGGTTTTTCTTTCTGCTCCTATGTTCGTGAATAATAAAAATGCTGATGAGGGGCTGCTGTATTAGTATACGGACTGCAAGGAGATAGGGCTTCTTCCCACATGTTAAAGTCAGCTTCTTTCATATGTGAATAAACCGATCCAAATTATTCCATATGTTTCAGCGGAATAAAGATGACTTTTTTTTTTCAATCTAAATAACCATCCCCCTTTTTAAATGTAGCTTTTTAATGTTTATTTTTGAGAGAGAGAGACAAGAGTGCGAGCGCGGAAAGGGCAGAGAGAGAGAGAGGGAGACACAGAATCCGAAGCAGGCTCCAGGCTGCGAGCTGTCAGCACCGAGCCCGACGCGGGGCTCGAACTCACGGACCGTGAGATCACGACCTGAGCCGAGGTCGGACGCTCAACCGACTGAGCCACCCAGGTGCCCCAAGACAATGGCTTTTTGTTGAAGTGGCGCTTCTATGGAACTTAGGAATCGCCCTACAACAAATAAATCTCTGTGGCCGGGTGAGTTGTTTCACACAGAACTCCCTTTGTATCAGAGGCAAAATATCAATATTCCCGTTTATCGGCCCATGCTCTTTAATCAAGAATCATAGATCATGTGCCATAGCAACAGGAGCTGATTCTGATCATGGAGGGGACTAAAACGGAATTCGCGGGGACAAAGAGAATGGTACCAGCATCAGTGACATTTGTTCAGGTCCCGCACGTGACCCTCACAATGACACTGCTGAAGAGAAGGGCCAAAAACGAGCAATGGAAAGGCCAGATGTAGCCACAAGAGAGGAGAAGGAGAAGCAAGAAAGAGCATAGTAAGTTTCTTGCATGGGCATACTTACCAAAGGCCGTCCTTCCCTTACCCTGCAATATACATGTGCAAGCACACACACGTGCGTGTGCGTGTACGTGTGCGTGTGTGTGAGTGCGCGTACACAGGCACGCGCACTTCTGTTCACCACGCATCCCTAGACTTGGATAATAGACGAATCTTTTGCAAGATGCAGTTCCCCTCTCCCAATATTCACTCATTTCATTTATGACAAATCGTTACCTGCAAGATTAAAAAAAAAAAAAAATACAAGTAGATCGCTGTTCCTGGAAATGAGAAGGGATAGCCAGAGAAAAAGCGTCATCTGGTAGTGCCTCCGTCTTCTTGGCATTTAGCGATCTTTTTTATAGATGACTTGAGTCAGAAAACCTTTTGAGAAGATAGAACAAATGAGGAGCTAATAAAGCCTAGTGGTTGATGTGGAGGTAATAACACATAGTGGTTAAGTTAGAGCCAGCGTTGGGCTGCTAAAGGCCGGGGGTTGGGCCGGGAGTCCTGATATGTACAATTCGCCAATTTCCAGGATGTGAATACACCCACCATGATGACCTTAAGTTTCCAACAGACATGGCCAATCACACGAGCTTCCTGAGAACACAACAACGGGCTCCCACAACCTATTGCAAGCTAGCTCCCGCGCACCGCTGATTATAACTATATGACCATACGGCTAGTCGCTTAATCTCTCTGACTTTCACGTTCCTCTACTGTAAATCAAAACCACCATTATTATTATAGTATATTTGTCACAATCCTCCCCATCATCATTGTTTCAATCGCACTTATAGCCCGAGCTTCTGTGTTTCATGTCAAAAGCACCTTCGATCACATTCCAAAGTCTCTCATGATTAGCCCACTTAGTGTGGTCCAATGTCGAAATCCAAGACCATGGTGCTTATGGCAGAGCGTCTCCCCAAATGCCCCCTCAGTGATATAGTTTATCTCTAACTAGAGAGAAGGGAGGAAGGGACAGGAAAGAAAGGCTATCCTTATTTTTCTGACTATTTTCTGCTTATACCCATCTACCCATCCATCATCCCTCTGTCTATTAAATTAGTATTAACCGAGTACCTACTATGTGTGGGGCACTGAAGATCCAATGATGGGCAGAACAGGCAAAGTTACTGTCCTCAAGGAACCTACTGCCCTCGTTGGGGAAACAGACACTGAACAGTCACCAAACGGACATGAGAGCTTTGAAGGAAAGGAGTAAAATATTTGAAAATATATGGCAAAGGAGCCTGACCTAGGGCAGGGACAGGGAAAGGGTAGAAATGTGCCAGAGAAGGCTTCCCTTAGGAAGTGGTGATGAAGCTGTGATCTGAAGGATAGGCGGCCGTTGACAATGTACAGATGGACACACAGAAGGCTGGTAGATAAGCAACTGGCTCTTCGGGTCTGGACCTCTGAGGAGAGGTCTGGATTATAGATACAATTTAAGAGTCAGGGGTATAAAGATGGAAACTGAACCCCAGAGGCTAGATAAGATTGCTCAGAGAAAGGGTAAAAATAAGAAGGTGACCTAGGACCGAGCCTTGATGAACTCCAACATCTAGTGGTTACGAGTTCGATACCCGCATTCTCTACTAATTGGGACCCACTCCTAGCCACATTAATAAACACCTGGAGAGACTACATGTGTAGGGATTAAGAAAAGGAACTTCATATGGTAATTCTATTTTTCATTTTCTAAGGAACCTCCATCTTGGGTATTTACCCAAAGAAAATGAAAACACTAATTCGAAACGATATATGCACCCCCATGTTTATTGCAGCATTGTTTGCGATAGCCAAGATATGGAAGCAACCCAAGCGTCCATCCACAGATGAATGGATAAAGAAGAGGTTGAATAGATATACGATGGAATATTATTCAGCCATGAAAAATGAAATCTTGCCATTTGCAACAATATGGACGGAGCTAGAGGGTATAATGTTGTGAATTAAGTCAGTCAGAGAAAAACAAATACCGTAAGATTTCACTCATATGTGGAGTTTAACAACCAAAACAAATGAACAAAGGAAAAAAGAGACAAAAAAAGAGACTCTCAAGGATAAGAACAGGGGCGCCTGGGGGGTTCAGTCGGTGGGGCGTCCGACTTCGACTCAGGCCATGATCTCGTGGTTCGTGGGTTCGAGCCCCGCGTCGGGCTCTGGGCTGACAGCTCGGAGCCTGGAGCCTGCTTTGGATTCTGTGTCCCCCTCTCTCTCCGCCCCACCCCTGCTTGTGCTCTCTCGCTGTCTTTCAAAAATAAGTAAACATAAAAAATTTTTTTAAGTATAAGAACAAGCTGGTGGTTGCCAGAAAGGAAGGAGGAGGCAGGACGGGTGAAATAGGTGACGGGGGCTAAGAATACACTTACCATGATGACCACTGAGAAATGTATAGAATTGTCGTGTCACTATATTGTACACCTGAAGTGTATGTTAACTACACCGGAATTTAAAAGGTAAACACATCAATAGTTTAAAAAGAATTTTTAATGTTTATCTGTTTTTGAGAGAGAGAGAGAGCACGAAAAGAGAGAGGGAGACAGAAGATCCAAAGCCGGCTCTACGTCACCAGCAGAGAGCCCCGTGGGGGCTCGAACTCACGAGCTGCGAGATCATGACCTGAGCCGAAGTCGGTCGCTTAATCGACCCGATACATAAATATTTTTTTAAAAAAAAGCAAAGGAAAGGGAGTTCAGTGTCAAACTGAGCTGGGCTGGAATCCTAGATTTGCTTCTTTCTACCTTCAACAAATTATCGTAACTCTCGTCGCCTCAAATGTGCCATCTATAAATGAGATCGTTACAGTACCTGTCACACAGCTGCGGTGAGAACATAATGCACATGAAGCACTTAGCACAGCGTCTGGCAAGTAGGAATCGCTCAATCAGCGGAAGTGAAGTCAAGAACCCGCTGTCACAAGTGCGCTCCCTAACCCCGTGCGGGTGAGTAGGCACGAGCCCAACCAAGCTAACGCCGTGTCTTTCTTCTATTGGCATAACTGGAATCTAGCCGCTCTTCGGGTACCATTTATGAGCCCACCCGGCCACAGAGTACGCCAGTGCTTGGCGATGCGGCACGTGGTTCAATTTTGTCATCAGAACTTGGCTTCTCGCTAAGCGAAATTAGTGAGAGAAAGACAAAAATCGTGCGAGCTCACTCATAGGAGGACTCGAAGGGACAAAACAGATGAACAGAAGGGAAGGGAAACAAACGCAGTGGAGCTGGCGTGCACCTATATATGCCAATGTAACTTCTTCTCTTCCCCTGTGCGCGTCCTACCTCGTCATCTTCAAAACTGGTTCCCGTACACTTTCCTCTCCTTTCAACTCTCTCCACGATCCCCAGCTTTGTCCAAGCCCTTCCACTCTAGCTTGTCCTACTACTGAAATAGTCTTCTGACAGGTATCTCCTGCCATCTATGATGTTTCTCGAGGCCCGGTTAACCTTCCCAACACTGTTCCTGGCATTGCCCTACTTACCGAGCCAGACATGCATTCATTCTTATCGTCAACGCGTACTGAACTCTAACTACCTGCGGGTAGTTTTAGGGTATTCACAAGATGGTGGGGGTAAAGACTGCGGCCAGAGTCTAAACATCATGATAAAGGTACTTGGTCCAAAAGAATCAGCGTGACTGAAAAATCATCTAACCACCAGCCACTACGTTTTTAAAGAAATGAGCTGTAACTGAACCGTGAGGGACAAAAGAAGTTCAAGAAACGTTACGAAGCTAGGGAATTTCCTCTGGGGGTGTATTTAAGAGCTATCCATGTCTAGGGTCTAGTTTAAGTATCAACAAGGTTTTGGTTAATTCCTCCATGAAAGTTGGGGGTGGGGGATGGGCCATGACGACATGAAGAAATCTCTTCCAGAATGTTACGATTCTGAAACTCCTTAAGCAAAGCAAAAGCAAATCAAAGGCCGATTTGGACAGCTACCGGCAATTCATTAAAAAACCTGGAAGCTTTCTTAATTGTAGAATGGGGGACCAGACTGTATTTCTGAACAAACTATAGAAATTCCCCTGGAAACATAACATAAGCCATTTTATTTTTTCAATGTTTATTTATTTTGAGAGAGAGCGTGTGTGCACAAACACCCCCCCACACACACACACACGTGTGCACAAGCAGGGAAGGGGGAGAGAGAGAGAGAGAGAGTGAGAGAGAGAGAGAGAGAGAGAGAGAGAGAGAGAATCTTAAGCAGGCTCCACGCTCAGTGTGGAGCCTGATGCAGGGCTCGATCCCATGACCCTGGGATCATGACCTGAGCCGAATCAAGAGTGGGATGCTCAGCCAGTGGAGCCACCCAGAAGCCCCTGCGTATGCATTCCACGGACACATGATCAAATTCAAGGCCTACTGGAAACAGAGCTTACACCTTCCTGACATACATACCTCCAGAGAATGATTAGATGGCTGGTCCCAACTGGACACCTAATGCCCCAACTGGACATTCAAGCACTGCACAATGGGGACGCACGAAGGAAATAGGGACGGTAGGTCCCTTGCAACGACACTAGAATTTTGAGAGTGGGATGTGAAAACCCTTTGGTACAAGCGAACGAGCCAAGCGTGTGACCTAGACCAGAACTTTGCTGCACCCAATATTTCTGGAAATAAATGGACCGATCATTGGTTGGAACTTCGATATTGTTTTTGAAAGTATCATTTTATGAACAGTTTCGTTGGAAAGGGATTTTTTTTTTTTTTTTGGTAATGGGATTTAATAGCAAAACTAAAAGTGATACATGCCCAAATATTTCAAGTTGACCTATTTCTCACTATGTTTGTCACCTGCGAGGTTTTCAGTAATATAAGGACATCTTTAGTTGCATGTGCCTGAACTATGTTAGAATTTTGCTCCTTTAAGGGGCGCCTGGGTGGGTCAGTCAGTTAAGCGTCTGACTCTTGATTTGGGCTCACGTGACCCCAGGGTAGTGGGATCGAGCCCCACTTCAGGCTCCATGCTGAGCATGGAGCCTGCTTAGGATGCTGTCTCTCTCTCCCTCTGCCCGTTTCTCTCTCTCTCTCTCTCTCAAATAAGTAAATTAAACATTTAAAAAAAAGAATTTTGCTGCTTTAATAACACTGCAAATAGCCTCGCTGGTTCAGCCCATGAAGCACAGGACTCTTGATCTCGGGGTTGTAAGTTCGATCCCCACGTTGAGTGCAGGGATTACTTAAAAATAAAATCTCAAAAAAAAAAAAAAGAGAGAGAACACTGCAAATATATAGCAGCTGCCCAAACTTAATTATAGTGGTGTTCCTTAAACTCGAGAAATTCTATACAGCCTGGTTTCCAGGGTTAAAATTTGGATATATGCTCTGAAACTTTTCATATAAAATCTAAGCTTGGAGAGATTTTTGTGTATATGTGAGTGTTAAATTTCTTTAAAATTACTACTTGTAATTTTAGACTACAGAGCCCTAAAAATTAAAGTTCTTTTTTTAACTATTCCAATTTTTACTAGTATTTGTTGATTGGATTTTTATTCCTCACTACAAAATAATATAAACTTAGAACCTATTGCCTAGCAGCAATTTTAATCGTTAGAAAAATTTGAAACATCAAATCAGAGTTTTAAAAATTTATGTCTTAAAATTACGGATTTGTATATGCAACATTTTTTTAAAGAAATGATAAACAATGTGAGTCACCTATAGCACAACTCAAAGTATTTTCCAAAGAAACACAATAAACGAGTAGATCACTGGTTCTGATTTTGTACCTAGGATTTTCTCATAAGCCAATTTTGAAGTTTCTTTTCTTTTTCTTTTTTTTAATGTTTTATTTATTTTTGAGAGAGAGTGCACAAGTGGGGCAGGGACAGAAAGAGGAGGGGACACAGGATCCAAAGCCAGCGCTGCACTGACAGCAGAGAGCCCCATGTGGGGCTCAAACTCACCGTTTGAACCGTGAGATCATGACCTGAACGGACGTCAGACGCCCAACTGACTGAGCCACCCAGGCATCCCTGTTTTCTTTTTCAATAACTACTTATAACAATGATATTTAAGTCGGCCTTCCAGTTCCTGACATGATGGAGAATTCGTGTGGGTTGCTGGCTCTCTCTCCTGAGCCCAACCCTGAAAATGACCCAGAAGGGTGGATGTGTTTTATTTAAGTTTATTTATTTATTTTGAGAGAAGAGAGAGAGCAGGCAGAGAGAGAGGGGGAGAGAGAAAATCCCAAGCAGGTTCTGTCTGCCCCATGAGCGCAGGCAGAGCCCAATGTTGGGCTCAAACTCACAAACTGTGAGATCATGACCTGAGCGGAAATCAAGAGTCGGATGCTTAAATGACTAAACCACCCAGGTGCCCTGAGAAGGGTGTATGTACTGAGGGAAGGAAGGTTGTGAGATTCTAGAATAGAAAAGGAAAATTGGGGGCGCCAGGGTGGCTCAGTTGGTTAGGTGTCCCATTTTTCATCTCAGCTCAGGTCTTGCTCTCATGGTGGTGAGTTCAAGCTTTGCACTGGGCGGGAAGGAAGGAAGGAAGGAAGGAAGGAAGGAAGGAAGGAGAAAGAAAGAAAGAAAGAAAGAAAGAAAGAGAAAATGAACATTTCAAGAGATTCCTAGGGACATAAAAGGTAGTTGGATCCCACTGTTGGAGGTGGGGTTGTTGGAAAGAGAGAGAGAGAGAGAAAGAAAGAAGGAAAGAAAGAAAGAAAGATGGAAG